>NC_056743.1:646998753-647130294 GCF_019279795.1 Protopterus annectens
AAAACTTTTTTTAAACTTTTTGGTAGCAAATTAGGTTTTTTTGTTTTTCCCCCTTTGAAATAGGAAATTTTCTTTTTGGAAGCAGGTGTGAGCCAAGAATATCATCACTCAGTATGTCTGAGATTAAGCAAAGTCAAAATGACATCGGTATTGTCACGCTTTGACCTTTCAAGTAACTGCTTTGCATTCTGCATGGAATGTTCAGCTAGACCATTCGACTGTGGATATTCAGGACTGCTAGTAACCTGTACAATGTCACATTCTCTTGCAAATTTCTGAAACAACTGACTAGTAAATTGAGTACTATTGTCAGAAATGACTTCTTGTGGACTACCATAGACTGAGAAATGACGTTTCAACTTCATAGTAACAATAGTTGATGTTAGATTAGGTAGTAAGTTAATCTCAAACCAATTCGAATAAGAGTCTTCCAATACCAAGTAGTGTTGATTATTCCACTCAAAGATAACAGTGGCTACTGTTGACCAAGGTAGTTCAGGAACTAGACTTAGCTGAAGTGGTTGTCTTTGCAAATGTGGTCTAGTACTATTGCATACTGAACCAAAAAAAAGCACTTACAGGTTCATAGGTTGGTACTAGGCTATTGGCCCTAGGGCCTATACAAGCCTAGCCATAACAATTCCCTGGTTATTTCTTCCCACAATATTTACTTCCCTGGACCCCTGTCTAGTAGAGTGACTGATGTGATCCCTGGGGTGAATTTCCTATCGCCCATCCATTCGTCAGGGTTCCTTTTGAAGAGGGCCAAAAAGGCGCTGTGCTTGACATGTATGAGCAGTCTACTCCAGAGTCTGGGGAGTCTCTGGGTCAGGAAACTATCCCTCCAGCATGTTTTGTTCATCGTGATTACAAGGTTTAGATCCCTGGAGCGTGTCTCTCTTAGGGATTGGAATTTCTTTGTGTAGCAACAGCTCTGGGTTTGATATGGCCTTGTATGTTAAGCAGAGATCGGCTCTGAATAGACGATATGCGACAGAGTATAGCTGGAGTTTTTTTTAGACTGTCAGCATAGGGCATCTGCTTTAGGCCTGTGATTCTTTTAGTGAGGTACTTCTACAGCCATTCTAATTGTTGCAGATATCTTGAGAGGTACATACCAAACGGGGCATTGTGTTCTATAATGGGTCTAATGAGGGATGAGTACAGTGGGACAATGGCTACCTTTTTTCTGGAAGAAAAGACGTTCGTGATGAGGTGTGCCACATTGAAGTATCAGTGTCTTTCAGTAATGAAGGCCAGAATACTAGATGTTAAGTTGTCTATCTCGCCTTCATTCTTGCTGGTTGGGGATCAGAGCCGATCCTCGGCTCCGAATCTGCCATCTTCTGTAGTTTGAGAGCTGTTTACTTGCTCGAGTCTACCCCTTATCCCTTGATGCCTAGCGATAGCTACCCAGATCTCATTTGCCGCTTCAGCTGCGAGGTGTCATTTTTCTGGCTCAGGCTCGTATAAAGTTTCTTTATAGAACTTTTTTACTAGAAATAGTCCTTTTCCTAGGGGTTATTGTTAACTTTTAGTCTTATTTTTTGTTGTGTTAGCTAGTATGTATTTGTAGCTTCCTTCCCTTCCTTGTAGAACTCGTTTAATTTAGAGAGTTCTCCCCCCCCCCCTTTATCCTTTTCTTGTCAGGTTAGCAGTTTAGGTTAGAGGTTTTCCTTCTACCTTCTTTATAAGCTAGTCGTTTAAGTTCGGCTTTCCTATCAAAAAAAAAAAAGAAAAAAAAAACTTTAGCTTTAGTCTGTAGTATAGTGTGTTTTTTTGTAGACTGTATTTTGCTTTGTTAGTTTTTTTATTTCTTGTTGCAGGATGTCAAAAGAATCCAAAGTGTCTGGGTTCAAGAAGTGTGACTCATGCTGTCAGAGAATGTCTCTGACAGATGGGCAGACTTCTTGCGTCTGTTGTTTAAGCGCTGTGCACCTGCAGGACTCTTGTTCTATCTTCCATGCATTTAGTTGAAAAGTTCTGCAGGAGCGCAAGAATAAGCTTATTCTTAGGGGTCTTTTAAAGCCCCAGGATTCACCGGACAAGACCGCTCAGCCTGTGAAATCCCCTAAATCTACCAAGCCGTCGGCTCCAAGTTCGGAGCCGTCTTTGGTTCAGACTCTACCTGCTACTTCTTTTCCAGCTGGAACTGATGAGACTTTCTCCCCATCAGCTCCATCAGAAACTTTGGAGCCTTCGCTGAGCCACAAAAAGCTGAGGTCCCCTTCTTTGGAATCGATACATTCGGCTTCTCTGTCTCCCCTGCTTCAGAGTGAGCGCAGTCACAGATCTTCTCACTCCTCTCGATTTTCTAGGCTGTCTGATCATGATGTGGAGAGAGTGCTCAGTAAGTTGCTAAAGTCGCAGGCACTTGCCAAGATGTTGTCCAGCCCTCCTCAACAGGTGTCGGCTCCATCCACTTCTATCGATGTTCCTCCTCTGACTCACTTGATTTTGGAGCCAGAGTTCATTGGTGTTAGAGTAGTGGAACCGTCAGCTCCGATAACTCTATTGCCTTCAGTTCTGTCAGCTTCAATCCCCTCGATGGTGCCATCCGAGGGATCTGGGCGCCGGGGCTCCCTCGTTGGCTCCGAGGGGGCGAGTGGCATAGGACCCTTGTCCGACCCCGTTCTCCCTCTCGTAGCTTCGGCTCCTACATCAGCCTGGAGCCATCTCCCTCGGTGCGAAGAAGGATTCTGATTTCCTCAGAACCGTAGCCTTCTCTGCATCGTGGCAGGGACGCGTTCAATGTCATGAGGAGTGTGCTGGCCACTGAGTCAGCTCCACTATCGGCCCCACCGGCTCCATCCCCTGTAGTGCCTGTGCCAACCTCTGCTCCTCCTCCAGACGCCAAACGTGGGGAACTGGCCCTCCAGGGCACCCCATTGGGTGTTTCCTATTCCTCCAAGGCCTCCCCTGATCATTCAGAGGAGCTCCCTCGTAAGAAGTGCAAGAGGAAGCACATTGACTCCCTTGAGTCTGTCACTTCTGATACAGACTTAGATGATTCAGAAGGGTCCCCGAAATCCCCCTCTGAAGATGTTTCCTTTTCGGACATACTAGAAATGCTTAAGCAGAGGGGGAACTGGAATCCCCTAGCCCCTACCGAGGATGACTCTTATTTCCTGGATGCATTCGGTTTCCCACCTTCCACCTCCTGGGTTTCTCCGCCTTTCGATCCACTTATGTCAGTGGTGGCTCGAAAGCCTTGGTCAGCTCTGGATACAGTGGAACCAACTCAGAGGAGACCTGGCAAGTTCATTGCAGCACCCCATGATAAGCAGTTCCTTACCAGAGGTGTTCCTGTTGATGCAATGGTGATAGCAGCAGCCACCAAAAAAGAGTTAGCGGAGACCTCTTCATCTGTCCATCCTCCTAACAAGGAGTCTAGGACAATGGACAGATACGGGAAGTGAATGTTTGCTTTGGCGATCTTTTCTATGAGGTCACTTTACTACTTATGCCATTTTACCCGGCTTCAGGGGGATCTCTTTAAAGAGTTCCGAGATACCCTTCAAGATCCATCAGCTGAGGGGGCTCAAGCTAAAGTAGCTTCCCAGCTGGCAACGCTTAATTCTGTAGTCAACTCCTCCATGAGGCTCATTTTCTATGCAGTCGATGGTGCGAGTAGAGCCGCAGGTACGGGTGTGGCCCTTAGGCATGCATGGATGTGGCTGTGTAATTTTGCGGAACCCTTTAGAGTTTCATTCACCAACACCCCCTTTGATGGTTCCTTTCTTTTTGGACCGCAGGTGAAAGACACTTTGACTAGGTGTGAGCAAGAAGGCAAGACTCTCTACCATGGGAGTCCGTTTTTCCACTTCTAGACCATACCCCAAGGGTCAGAAGAGGGGTAAAATGTGGTTCCGAAAATCCCAGGGAGCCTCCCCTGACACACGTAGTGATTTTTCCTCCAGGGGCAGAGGGGGAAACAATAACAGATGTAAAATGTGGTTCCGAAAATCCCAGGGAGCCTCGCCTGACACACGTAGTGATTTTTCCTCTAGGGGCAGAGGGGGAAACAATAACAGATGCCGCCCTTGTGGCGGAGGGTGTCCGCAGAACCAGGGCAACAGAGAATCTTTCTCTGTTGAGGCCTTTTAGCATCCCTGAAGGGTTGCCAGACTGCCCGCCTCTGGAGGCAGTCGGGAAGACTTTCACTGTACCCAAAAGCCTGGAAAAATTTAATGCAAGACAGATGGGTATGGTCCATTATATCCGGTGGTTACAAAATTCCCTTCTGTCAACCCCCCTTACCTTCAAGGAAATCCCTTCCAGATGTTCCACCCAATCTGGGGGACCAAGCAGTAATAGAAGTTTCAAACCTGCTAGAAAAAGAGTCATCCTGGAAGTCCCAGCAGACCAGCACGGATCTGGAACTTACTTACTTAAGGTTCTTTTTGGTACAAAAAAATACAGGGGACTGGAGACTGATTCTGGATCTCAGCAGACTAAACAGGTCTGTTCAAAGAACAAAGTTTCGGATGGTCACGCTACAGACCATTCTACCCTTTCTAGGTCAGGACAATTGGATGCGCTCTATAGATCTTCAGGATGTGTACTACCATATCAAAATGGACAGGTGCTCCAGGAGATTTCTTCGCTTCCAGCTGGGAGCCAGTCATTACCAGTTCAGAGCTCTGCCCTTTGCTCTCACCACAGCCCCCAGGGAGTTCAAATGTATGGCAGTGGTCACGGCTCACCTGAGACATCTAGGATTCCAGTTGTTTCCATATCTAGACGACTGGCTCCTCACTGCTACTACCAGGCATAAACTTCCGCAAACCAGGGACTACACAATCACAATCTGCTCTCAGCTAGACATTACAATAAACTTCGAAAAGTCTGCCTTGTTGCCCTGTCAATCTATCCCCTATATAGGAGCAGACTTAGACACAAGGAACATGTCCGCAAGGCTACCACCAGAAAGGGTGTCTACGATTCGCCAGCAAGTACAAATTCTAATGCAGAGCAAAAGAATCCAAGTCAGGTTCATCCTTCAAATTCTGGGTTCCATGGCAGCGGCAATTCTTCTAATCCCACTGGCCCGTTTTCACATGAGGATCCTTCAGTGGCTTCTGTTCACACAGTGGTCTTTCCAACAGCTGCCCATGTCTCGCATGATCATGAATACAGAAGCATGCAAAAGCCACCTTTCCTGGTGGATGGTGAACCCACTAGTGACTCAGGGTAGACTCTTCATTCAGCCCCCTCCGGTTGACACAGTGACCACAGACACCTCCCTGATAGGGTGGGGGGGGCATTATCAGGGCAGGACAGGCCAAGGCACTTGGCAGCCTCACGAGTACCATCTGCATATAAACGTCCTAGAAATGAGAGCCGTGCTCCTAGCGTTGCTAGCCCTTCAGGACTCTCTTCCTTCTGGGACCATTGCAATTCAAGCAGACATCATGTCAGTGGTGTGGTACATCAACAAGCAGGGTGGAACCAGGTCCTACCCCTTATGCCGAGAAGCACTCTGACTCTGGCAGTGGGAGATTTCCTCCCAAAGTTTTCTGACTGCGACTCACATCCCTGGGAGGTCCAACGTCATAGGGGACAGGCTCAGCAGAGCTATTCTCATGCCTCACGAGTGGTCTCTGAATCAGGAAGTTGCGGATCTTATCTTCCGCAAATGGGGACAGCCTTGCTGTGATCTTTTTGCCACCCCCTTCAGCAAATGCAGAAACTACTTCTCCCGCATCCAGGTCACTCACCCAGAGACGCTCTAGTCCACGATTGGCCTCAGGGACTTCTTTATGCCTTTCCTCCGTTTCCAAAACTCATACAGAAAGCAATATCGTTGGGCTGCAAAATGATCCTCATTGCCCCCTACTGGCCTCGACAGATATGGTTTCCGTTCCTGCACCATTGTCTTCTCTATCAGCCCTGGACTCTGGATCCGATTTCAGACTTCCATCAGGTGGGTTTCATCAATCCCTCCAAACACTCCAGCTCGCAGCTTGATTGCTCGACTTCCAACCTTAGCCAGGCTTCACAGCATTTCCCCGGCTGTAAGTGAGATTATAGTCTCCTCTCACAAGTCCACAACTAGAAAAACATATGCTAGTAAATGGAAACGTTTTTCTTGTTGGGCAGAGACTAGGAACGTAGATCCCTTTTCAGCCCCAGTCCACGAAATTCTGGAATTCCTAGCACAACTTTTTCAGTCCGGGTCTGCTTCTGCTACAATCGGGGTTCAATTGGCGGCCATTTCAAATTTTCATGTTGGGTTGTCAAATTCAAACATTGTGTCATAAGCTCTGTAAAGCCTTTTTAAGAGGGACTACTCTCCTTAGACTTCCAGTGAGAGAGAGCCCCCTCCTCCTTGGGACCTTAATTTGGTATTAACCTCCTTAATTCTACCCCCCTTTGAACCAGCAGTGTCCTGCTCCATTAAGTTTCTATCTTGGAAAACACTCTTTCTGGTAGCTATTACTTCAGCCAGACGCATCTCTGAACTTCAGGCACTGTGTTCGTCCTCCATACTTGGTTTTTCATAAGGGCAAGGTTGCTCTGAGGACTAATCTTCATTTCTTCCTAAAGTCTGCTCAGAAAATAATTTAAACCAATCTATTGACCTTCCTGTGTTTTTTTCCCTAACCACACCAACAAGGCAGAGTACAAATTACACCGTTCATAGACAATTGCGTTTTTACCTGCACAGGACTAAGGAAATAAGGAAGTCGAACCAACTATTTCTTTCCTATGCTCTAGGTAAACAAGGTTTCCCAGTTTCCAAGGTGACCTTATCCAGGTGGTTGTCTCGCGCTATTACTTTAATTTATTAATTAAGAAACTGAGTTGCCTATCAAACCGAAAGGTCATTCTACTAGGGCCTTGGCCACCTCTGTAGCCTTCCAGTCTAGGTTGCCCATGGATTCTATCTGTGCAGCTGCTACGTGGGCAAATCCTCATACCTTTATTTCTCATTACAAGCTAGATATGGTCTCCAGGAGCAGAGCTGACTTTGGTTTCACTGTTCTGAAGAGTCTGTTCCAATGTGCCACCCAGGATTGTAGGTGCTACGGACGCTGTCCCAACCAGCAAGAATGAAGACGAGCTTAACAACGTAACATAAAGAAGTTGTGTACCTACCATAACATTCCATGTTAGTTGTCTTCATATTGCCTTCTTTCTTGCGTCCCACCCTCCGTCCCCCTGTCCTATTGGACGGAGAGGAGTTATAGTTTCACTGGCTGAGTGTTCTCTGGTTTGTTTCCTCTACTGACTTTGAGAGTATGACAGGTATGCTTAACCTGTTTATTTGGACAGGTTGATTCTCTGGTTATGTCTGGGGCTAGCTATTTCAAATGAGATCTGGGTAGCTATCGCTAAGCATCATGGGATAAAGGGGTAGCCTTGAGCCAGTAAACAGCTCTCGAGCTATAGAAGATAGCTGAGTTGGAGCCGAGGATCGGCTCCGATCCCCAACCAGCAAGAAAGAAGGCGAGATGAAGACAACTAACATGGAACGTTATGGTAGGTACATAACTTCTTTTTCTTTCACTTGCCTCTTGGTGGATGTGGAACCTGGGTGACCACAATGCAAAATCTGGATGTCTTCATGTTGTAAGCATGTAGGAACAACAATTTTAGGACCTTTGAAAATAATGCCATCTTCCATCAACCTTTCATCTCTGCAAAGAAAATAGGTTTGCAGTTAGGGTGGTACACCAGATTGCTTTGACGGACATCCAGCATTAATGTAGTGCGTGAGCTTTTGTAAAATTGGATCAGTCTTTGTGTGACTCTCAACTCATGATGCCTAGTGGTAGAAAAATTATGCACTGCCATCACGTCAGTCAGAGTTCTCTGTGTCAAGCTGTTCCATTGTATTTCTGGGTGATCTGGATAAGGTATCAGCTAGAGTAGTTTGCCTTTCGTGTTGACCATTTTGAAATTTTACTTTTGCAGTTTGAGTATCATTCATTGTAATCTCGGTGGAGCTGAATGCATAGCCTTCTTTAGAATAGTAACTAGAGGTTGGTGATCAGTAACAATCTGAATAGCTCGACCATAAATATAATCATGAAACTTGGAACATGCAAATACTATTGGCAAAAGTTTTTTCTCAATTTGAACATATTGCATCTCAGCTTGGGTAAGTGTTCTAGATGCATAGGCTACTGGTCTGCCTTCTTGAAGAATAACTGCACCAAGATCAAATTTTGAAGCATTACAGGAAAGAGTTACTGTTTTGTTCACATCATAGTATCTTAATGCAAGTGGGGTGGCAGTTTTCTGCTTGAGATCTTTAAATGCCTTCTGGTGGTCTAACCATGACCATGCAACATTTTTGCGCATCAGCTCTCTTAAAGGTGCTGTCAACTCACTAAAGTCTGGTATAAACATGCCTAAATAGTTGACCATGCCTAAGAAACATTGTGGAGCTTGAACAGTGTCTGGTGCTGACATCTCAAGAATAGCTGCTTGCTTGAATGGTGTCTGGTCTCAAGCCTTTATTTTTAAACAAATGACCTACACTTGTAACTTCTGGTAGTCTGAATTTGCACTAGAGGGTTGAGCTTCAAGTTCACTTCACATGCTCTTGAAATTTCTTTAGGTTTCTGTCATGTTCTGCTTCATCATTGCCTCCAGCCAATAAATCATCCACTATTATGACACAAGGATAACCACAAAAAAATTGTTCCACTGCACGCTGGAAGACTTCACATGCAGAATTTATTCCATATGGCATCCTTAGGAATCTGTATCTCCCAGAGTACCAAAAGTAGTTAGTAATGAGGATTTGTGATCAAACATCGCTTGCCAAAATTAACTTTTTTTCATCCAAGACCGAGAAAAAAGTGGCATTCTGTATTAGGGCTGCAATCTCTTCAACTGTGCACATTGGATGATGCAGTCCCTTCAATGCATTATTCAAATCTTTTGGGTCAGTGCATATTCTGAGTTCATCTGAGCCGTTTTTATGAGCTGCTGATATAGACAACACCCATACATTTGGTTCTGTAACTGGACAAAATAACACCTTGCTATACTATTTTTGTCCAGCTGAGCTTTAACTTTATCCTGCATAGCTATTGGAACTCTTCTTGCTGGTCTGTCCTCTAGGTCTAACATCATGGAATACACAACTGGAAGTTTGCCCAACTTGTCGCAAACATTAGCATACTCTGAGAAAATGGCCTCAGATAAATTGGAACTAGGATATGCACTCATGTAATGAACTTCTTTGGTAAACAAAAGCAGATTCATTCTCAAACTGTCTTTGAGACCCAGTAATGACTGTACTGGTCTTTGGACTATATAGAATAACAAGTCGTAACAGTTCTTGGCCAAACAACATGAAAGCATCAGTGAGCCTTTGGTTCGAATTTCTTCACCTCCATAAGCAACAAATTTCGGACTACTGGCCACGTTGAGTTGTTCATTAGTTCTCACTTTAGCAAATGTGTCGTCTGATATAACATTACACTTTGAACCAGTGTCTACCCTAAGCTGTGTGGATTTACCATTGATCTGGACTGTACAAAATACTTTGCTTTTTGCCAATAAATTCACTGCATCAACTCTCACCAATTACTGATACAGTAGTCAACTTTTTATGTAGATTTTGTATCCCCACTTGAACAACCTGCTTTTGTTATCTTTCTTTACAACTGCATGAGGTTTACTCAATTTTGCAAACTTTTTGAAAATGGTTCCATTTTTTACACTTGTGACATTGCTGACCCAAACGCCAAGCATTTCTCTCTTTTAGACTCATGATTTGCACCACAATTGCGACAATTAACAGTAAAGCTAGACTTGTTTTGCTGATTCACACTTGTACTGCACTGAGCATGTGCCTTTAACTGAACTGGTCTTAGAACTTGCTAGAAAACTACCCAGTTTCTCCTGATGAGCCAGCAGGGTTTGTGGCTGTCATGTGCTTAATAGGCCTGTTTTTGTTTGCCACGTGTTGCATGCTATCTGCATTTGCTCTGGAGCCTGCTGAAACCATGCTCTTTTTACTTGCAAGCATACTTGTGTGTTTTTCTGTCACTTCATGGATCTGACATCTCAGTGGCTTTACTCAACATTAAATCATGGTCACGAAGCAAAATCTTTCTCCCAACAGCACTATTAATAACACACATGAGTGTCATTTATTAACTCATCTTTTTAAGTCACCAAACTGACACGTTTTGGCTTTGTTTTTCAGATCAGTGTTTTGTCTGGGGGTTGCACAATTCTTTGAACTTGCACTTCAAACACACTGGGGTCCTCCCTTGGCTCAGCCTGTACAGCAATATGACAGTTTTCACCTTCTCCCTCATTTACTGCCAGTGCATACACAAATGAACACTCTGTTTCTATGGCCTCTGACCCAGCTAAGTTTGGCAAAATGAATGCTTTGGTGTGTGCTTCTTTATCTGAATAAGCTGCTTGTATAAAAATATCGTATTCTTGCTCAAGTATTTTCCAATTCTCTTCAATGTTCTGATCAAATACAAGTGGGTAAGGGCTTCCGAAATCTGTCTGCCATATTAACACATACCAGTGAAGGGTTTTCATATTAGCACGAACATGTACACATACATATATGCCAGGAATTTATGCCAGCACTTGTAACTTTGCCCAATAGCACAATAAGTCTCTGTGCAACTAAACTTTACAAAATAAGTCTCTCGGACACTGTAATACTCTTGAAATCACTATATCACAAGAAATCACCTCTTACCAGTTTAAGAAACATATTGAATAACTGCATTCTGCAAATGCACTGGGCAAGGGAAGCTGAGTCAATAACATTTCGAAGTAATGGCACTTTGCGAATAAACTGTACGCAGCACACTGAAATTTCCCCAAAATGGTGGTACCTTTCTAGACAATTCTCTACAGTGCTAGAAACACTCTGTAATGTTGGCACTTTGCGAATAGATACACCCAGCACAAGAAACTTTTTGAAATGGCTATACTCTGAGTGTAATTAACAAAAAAATTGAAGTTAGCACACAAGTAACCTCTTTGGAATACATGCACAGTAATAAGCACACACTGTAAAATCTGTTACACACTTTGAGATGCTTCAAATAACTTTAGATGTGGTGTTGTCCTATCTCGCATTTATTCTGTACTGGTTGGGTTCGGAACAGATCAGTTCCGACTCTGCCTATACATAAGCTTGAGGACTTCCACCGGCTCGTTGGCTGTAGCCCTATCCCATCATGCTTGGGGAAGATTACCCAGATTCATTTGTCGCTAAACAAGATTGGATGCTTCCATTCGGGCTCTGGCTAAATGGAAATATTTTTTCTTACTAATTGTTTGAAATTGTTCTTATTACTGTTTGAAAACCTTTTAGATTGTTAGGTTAGTTTCAGCTCATTTAGAGTTTTTGCTTTATTGTTGGCTGTTACCTGTGGCAGTCATTTCTTCTAGGCCTTTTTTTCTACCTTCCTATCCCAGCTATCTTTTTACAAATAAGTTAGAGAGCTTGGAAAGTCTTCAATCTTGATTTAACTCGGTTGGTCTTTCCCCTGGTATGCTCGTTTAAGTTAGAGGGCTATTGTTGGCCCGTTTAACTTAGAGAGCCTTCCTTTCCCTTTCATATATTTTTCCTAATTAGGTGCAGGTTCATTTAATTTAGAGGACTGCCCTGCTTTGTTTTTTCATAGTAAACATTTGTTTTGCTGGTTCTTGTTGTATATATCTTTAAAAAAACTTTTCTATTCTAGTACTGTTATCAGTGGTTGTTGGTATTGCTGTTGATACGTTACACAAAATGTTCAAGGATCCAAAAGAATCAAAACCCTCTGGGTTCAAAAAATGTGACAAATGTAACCAAAAACTTTTATTTACTGATGGCCATACAAGTTGTGTATATTGTTTGGGTGCAGTCCACCTTCAGGAATTGGTTTACTATCATCGTGTTGGACCGAACTCTGTCGAATGCTGCTTACGTCAACCCACGTCTGTGAAAGTTGACAATGCCGAACCCCGACATTGCCGAAGTAAGTCTTGAATGCGACCATGGAATGGGCTTTAACATGGGTCGAGATAGGGGAGATATTTGTACTTCGACAATGTCTGGTTCGACATGGTCACCATTCGACCCCCTGCCTATTGAAGTGGATTCGTCCAAATCCACTTCAACATAATGATAGTAAACATCAGGAATCGTGTGCCTTTTGTCATGCTTTCAGTTCGAGTTTTGCTTGAGAAAAAGAACAATCTGATTAAGAGGATAATTAAAGACCCCCTTCACAGAGGCTATGGAAGGAGACTCTGAGTTCGTCAAAAACACCAAAATCCCTGTCTTCAGGGTTAGAGAAGTCAAGAAAAGATCTAATTCTATTTCTCATTCAGAACCAACAAAAAAAAAATTGGCAAAAGATTCATCCTCGGACCTGAAAACTTTCAGGCCCAAAAAATGTCCTCGACTACTGCTGTGGTTTTGGGGCCAATGGAGTTTCAAATTCAGAGCCGGTTCCCAGTTCTGGAAATCTCCCCAACTCTCAGATCTGCATTGCTGCAACCTGTGAGCTCTCCTTATCCCCTCCTCTCGATCCTCCAGGATCCTCTTTGACTACAATGTGGATCATGTGGTGAGGAGACTTTATGGACACTGGCGCTGGCCAAGATACTGTCTACTCCAACCCAGAGGGAGTCAGAGCCAACAAAGACTACCTACCCATCATCAATTCCTCCTCCAACCTGATCTGGGACTTGAGCTGGAGTGCCTGGATCTAATTGTAGTGGAAGCGTACAGAGACCTGCACCAGGATCTTCAAGGCCTACTACCACTCGACTGCCTCTGTTGCATCGGAATTTGAGGAGTCTTTGAGCTGACTCTCTCCGGTCGGTTCCAGTGAGGAAAGTCAGATTGGACAGCTGTCTGATCTGAACTTGCCTCTTGGGGTTTCCGCATGGGTGAGATCGGCTCCTACATCAACCTCGGAGCCCACCACCTTAGTTCCAGGGATGCCTTCTGGTTCTTTGGAACTGGAGTCTTCCTCAGATTAGGGCTGGGGGGCCTTCGAGCTGTTTAGAGTGCTGTCACCATGGATAGCTCCACTCTCAGATTCAGGCATTCTTCCCCCTAAGCTGCCAGTGTCTGTCTCAGTACCATCGAATCCACACAGGCGTGAAGACTCAAAGCCTCAGGATCCCCCATTGGGTGAAGCTGTCTCTTCAGAAACCTCTCTGGAATATCCTTCCAAAGATGTCCCACAAAAGAGATTATGCAAGAGGAAGCATTTAGACTCCCAGGGGGAGTCCATCACCTCTGATACGGACCTTGATGAGTTGGAAGGTCCCCATGGTCACTCTCTGAAGAGGTCTCCTTTGCAGAGAGGTGGCTGGAAGCCCATCAACCCTTCTGAGGATGAGTCTGTATACCTGGAGGCTTTCGGGTCTCGCCCTTCCACCTCTTGGGTTTCTCCACCCTTTGACCATCTCATGAATGTAGTTAGTTGAAAGGTGTGGGAGTCTCCAGACTCATTGGAACCTGTTTCTAGGAGGCCAAATAAGTTCATTACTGTACCTTTGGACAAGGAATTACTTAGCAAGGGTGTATTAGTAGATGCTATGGTGGTGGCAGCAGCCACAAAGAAGGATCTTTCAGAGACATCCTCGTCTGTCCATCCGCCGAAAAGAGTTTTGTACGATGGACAGATATGGAAAGCTCACCTTTTCTTCAGTGAGAGACCTGACCCTTTTTACTAGGCTTCAGAGAGATCTGAAAGAGCTAGGAATTATCCTCCAAGGTTCTGTAGCTGCAGGGGTTTTGGACAAGGTTTCCTCTCAGCAATCCACCTGAAACTCAGTGGTCAATACTTCCATGAGGCTCATTTCTTATGCAGCTGATGGAGTGAGTAGTAGGACAGTGGGCACAGGAATTTCCTTAAGGAGACATTTCCTGGATGCGCTTGTGTGTGATTTTGCGGAACCATTTAAGTCTTCCTTTATTAACGCCCCTTTTGATGGCTCGTCCTTGTTCGGGCTTAATGTTAAAGACACACTAACCAGGTGTGAACAGGAAGGAAGGACTCTCTCTGCCACTGGAGTCAGTTTCTCTCTACCTACCAAACCTTACCCCAAAGGTCGGGGGGGGGGGGTGGTTCATAAAATCCCAGAGACCTTTCCAGGGCACACATGGTGATCCTTCCCCTAGCGGCAGAGGGAGAAGTGCCAATGGAAGACGCCGACCATACGGCAGAGGGGTCCGCAGAGCCAGGGAGACAGGGAATTCTTCCTTGGTAAGCCCTTTCAGCATTCCTGAATGGAGGCCCATCTGTCCATCTCTGGAGGCAGCCAGGGGTAGGTTATCTTTGTACACAAACAACTGGCTAGAAATTACAAAAGCCAAATGGGTACAAACAATTCTATCCAGAGGTTATTCCATTCCCTTTTACCCCCCCCCCACCCCCAAAAAAAATTAAACCATCCCAGATGTTCCACCCAGTCAAAGGGATCATGCAACTCTAAGTACAAAAGTTGCTAGACAAGAGTCATCGAAACTGTCCCTGCAGACCAAATTGGTTCTAGAACTTAAGGTTCTTTTTAGTTTAAAGAAAAAAAAATGGGACTGGAGACCTATTTTGGATCTCCCCAATCTAAACAAGTCTGTGAAGAAGTCAAAGTTCCAGATGGTGACACTGCAGTCGCTACTTCCCTTCTTGGGACAAGATGATTGGATGTGCTCGATAAACCTCCAGGATGCGTACTACCATATCGAGATGGACAGGTGGTCCAGGAGGCATTTGCGCTTTCAGCTGGGAGGCAGTCACCACCAGTTTCGAGCTCTGCCCTTTGGTCTCGTTACACCCCCAGAGTGTTAAAATGCATGGCAGTAGTCACAGCTCACTTGAGGTGCCTAGGAATTCCGAGTGTTTCCGTGCTTAGACGACTGGCTCATAACTGCCACCACCAAACATTTACTAACAAAAGCAAGAGACCAGACCCATACAGCTTTGCTCTCACTTGGGGATCACAATACATTTCGAAAAATCTGCCTTGTTGCCATCTCAGCATATCGAATTTATAGGAGCAGACTTAGATACAAAACAAATGTTGGCCAAGATTCCCCCCCGAAAGAGTTTGTCCTAGGACATCAAGTCTGAAATCTACTTTCCAAGAAAAAACTGCAAGCAAGAACTGTCCTGAAAGTTTTGGGTACTATGGCAGCAGCAATAACCTTGATACCATTGGCGCGCCTGCACATGATAATTTTGCAGTGGCTGCTGTTCACTCAGTGTTCCATGCAGAAGGTACCTATGTCTCACCAAATTATTATAGAATCTTGCAAGAAAGACCTTCGTTGGTGGCTTTATTCTGCTCAGTTGACCGTAGGCTTGACTATTCATTCTTCCACAACCATTAGCCACAGTGAGGGTAAAAGGTAATTCTACAAGGGCTATAGTAACCTCCTCTGCCTTTCAGGTGAGGCTACCTATGGATACTATTTGTGCTGCAGCAACATGGGTGAAGCCTCATACATTTGTCATTCATTACAAAGTGGATTTGGGCCTCCAGGAACAGGACTTCCTTTGGTCCACTGTTCTGAGGAATATTCCCCCATGAGCCACCCAAGAAAGATGTTGTTAGGGCGCTGTCCCAACCAGTACAGAATGAAGGCGAGATAGGACAACATCACATAAAGAAGTTATGTACTCACCATAACATTCCATGTGTGTTGTCCATCTCTCCTTCATTCTTGCATCCCACCCTCCATCCCCTAGCCTTTCGTTCTTGGAGGACAGAGCGGTTATGATGAGAATATAATGTTCTCTGACTCTCTCCATTGGTCTGTTAGATATGTAAATAGTTTTTTGACATTAGCATTAATATCTGCAAACAAGATCTATGTAATCTTTCCTAAGCATGATGGGATAGGGCTACAGCCACGAGCCAGTGGAAGTCCTCAAGTTTTTGTATAGGCTGAGTCGGAACAGATAATCTGTTCTGAACCCAACCAGTACAGAATGAACGCGAGATGGACAGCACACATGGAACGTTATGGTGAGCATATAACTTCGTTTTATCCCCTTGATACAATACGAAGCCGTAGTTATGCCAAAAAGCATGCAGTCGCCTTGCTTTACTTATGCTTAATGTGCCCACTATTTATTTATTTATTTATTTCAGTTTGATGACTGGAGAAGTGCACTGGGCCGAGAAGAGCCAGTTTTCAGTTGAGGCCCGGGGAGGAAAGCTCCAAAAACATAATACAGACATACATGATGAAGTATAGACATTATCAGGGAACAAGAATACAGCATGGTACATATAGACAAAGAACATTGTAAATTAAGCATATAAGTACACAAAGCAGTAGTATATTATATTTGTTTTGCTTGTTTAATCTCTTTTCATGCCCGTTGTACTTTTCTTGTTTTATTCTAAACATGCCCATTTTGCCTTTAACATACCTGTTTTGCCTTTTTTATGAAATAAGTAGTTTGTACGTTTTTTCTCATTACCTTTGCTTCTTTTCTGGCTCTTTTTCATGCTCGTTTCGCTTTGTTTACCTTCACTATCCTCTCTGTACCCTCATGGCTCTGATTCTTTTTCTCTACAATCCCGATTCTGACTCCATGTCTCTGTCCTACGTTGGACACAGTAGAAGAGTCTTCATGGGTTCTTTTTAAGCAGCTTTATTATATACAGACACATCACAATAGAAGTTTTTATTTACTTTAACTTAAGTAACTTGTATACAGTCTATTGCAGTCATACATGCTCCCTCTCTGGCTGCACTCTCAAAATGGCACTGGGAATAGCACGTGCCTGGTATTTATATGTGCATGTTCAGTCCTTGATATGTTTCTTAAAGACACAGCACATACACACTGATCTATGCAAGGCATTATTGATACTTGTGTTGTCTGCTGCCAAACTACATGTAAGGAAAATACAGTAGTACCTCAGTTCAGTCTGGGCACACTTTCTCCCTTTGACTTTTCATATTCCAGTACTGGAGAATGTTAAGAGGGAGATTGTATGGCGGGTTGAGAAGATAGCTTGCAATCCAGCTCTTCATCCTCCCTTCTGACCCACCCCCAGTATCGGTCACTACAGAAGCTCCTGGCATTGTGTGGGGAGCAGTTTCAAAAGGATTAAATGTGTAAGCTCTGTGGAATCCTGTAGCCAGACAGAATAACATAAATGTCAGATGTTGACAGTAATCCGCACTTTGAAGGTCCTGAATCATCTATGGTCTCCAGGACCTCTGCAATTGTACACAGACAACACCACAGTGATGTACATAAACACACAGGAGAGTACCAGATATTACAGACTAGGTATGATAGCCTGAGAGGTAGTTAAGGACAGTCTTGACCCTTCAAGCTTTTTTTAATAGATTCCTTCAGAGCAAAATCTTATTGCAGACAAGCTAAGCAGGTCCTTGGCAGACCACCCAAGAATGGAAACTTTATCCTGAGGTTTTCCAAGAATTGATCCAGCTGTGGGGGAACACCTCAAGTAGATGTTTGCCTCCTTTCAGAAAAGACAACTAAAGAAATTTTGGTCCTAGAGTACTTGGAGACCTCTGAAAAGCAGATGAATTCTCATTTCCAGAGGATGGGAATGTTCCTATATGCTTTCTACGCTTTCCACTGCCAACCAGGGTTCTTATAAAGATTCAGAAATACTCTCCAAAAATAATGGCGGTGACTCCCTTTTTTTGCTAAAGCAGCAGTGGTTCTCCCTTCTATTCAGTTTGGCTAAAGGCAATTACCAGAAGCTTCCCAACAGACTTGATTTACTCCCACAAGACAGGAAGAGTTTGATGTACCACAGTCTTGGATACTCTTCAGGTATCTGCCTGAATGACAGAATAGTATATCTTTTAAGCACCTTTTTTTACTGAGGTGTAGCAGGTGCTGAAGGAGGTGAGAACCTACAATTAGAAAATCATAGTTAGATAAGCAGAGAAGATTTTCTAGTTGGTGACAGTCTAGGAAACAAGATCCTCCTCAGGCTAAGGCTCCTCCTTGATCTGATGTTGCCTTCATCTGTTCTTCAACTAATGGGTCTGTGATCTGACCTCTGGTCTGACTTTGGCCACTTCATAGACTTTGGCTTTGTAGCTTGAACTCCTTCCCTACCCATAACCCCCTCTCTAGCCTGGATTACTTCAGATCTCCTTTGCCACTTCAGAGATATGGTAGACTACATGCAGCTTCTTGGATCTATGGCAGCTTCCATAATTCTTTAGCAAGCTATTACATGAGTGTACTGCAGTGGACGCTTGTAGAGCAATGATCAGTAAGACAACACCACCTGTCCACAGTGATATGGATTACAAGGATTTGCAGAGAACACATAGCTTGGTGGAACACCAGGAAAGAAGTATTTTCTGTGCCACCCTTTTATCCTTATGATACCCCAAGACGCTGTGACTACAGATGCCTCCCAACGAGGGTGGAGGGCATTAGTCTGGAAGAATGGTTCAAGGCACTTAGTGTCATTCAGACTTCACTCTTTACATTAATGTCCTGGAACTGAGGGCAGATATATTAGCACTGCAGGCATTTCAAGATGCTGTCCTTCAGGAGATGGTTGCTGTTCAGACAATGTCATTAGTCTGGTACAGCAACAAACAAAAAGAAAGTAGCCAGAAGAGATTGCTTTTTGCCATACTCTGTCTCCCCACAGAAGGGGGTAGGAAACCCAATCCTACCCCCTTCTGTGGAGAGACAGAGTATGGCAAAAAGCAATCTCTTCTGGCTACTTTCTTTTCTCAACACATATGCCAGGGAAGTCCAGCATGCTAGCAGACAAACTGAGCAGGTCCATCTTGCTTCTTAACTAGTGGTATTTCAACCCTGTAGATGGTGGTGAGAACGATTTTTTTTGTCTGTGGGGCCAGCCGAGCTGCTCCTTCTTCCCCTCTCAAACTGCAGCAGGTACTTCATGCTGATCTCCCCAGAGGAAGAGTCACAGAGACTCTGCTTCATGATTAGCCCCCTGGGCTCCTATAGGTCTTTCCTCCCACTCCTCTCATTCCAAGTTTCTTCAGAAAACATCTTAGCGGAAGAGCAAAATAATCCTCATTGCCCCATTCTGGCATTGACAAGTATGGCTTCCCTTCCTGTGGTCTCATCTAGTATACCCTCCCTGGAAGTTGGATTCATCTCTAGATGACCTGTTTATTCCATAAGGGATAACTTATCCAGACATTCACCCTTCAAGTTGATCGCATTGTTTCTCTACTTCCAATGATGGCTAGACAGTCCAGGTTTTCTTCACCAGTTCAACACATCCTGACACCCTGTTAGAAGATGTCTGCTAGGAAGATTTGTAAGAGCAAATGGAAAAGATTTCCCTTTGTGCATTCCAAAGACAACTAGACCCTTTTTCAACACCTATTCCAGTTAGCCTGGTTTTTCTTGGTTCCATTTTCAATAGCGGAGCTAGTTATCCTACGATAAAGTCCAACTTACAGCCGTCTCAAATTTTCACATTGGAGAAAAGCATTTGTCCTTGGCATTATCAAGACTTTGTAAAGTTATTCTCAAAGGTACTTTCTTACTGTAACCACCTATTGAGGATCCTACTCCTCCATGGGATTTTAACAGTACATCTTCATGCTCTGACTCTAAGTCCACCTTGACAGATGGTTCAAACAGGAACAAAGTTTTTGTCTTGGAAAATCTTTTTTTCTGTTTGATCACATTGGCCAGGTGAGTATCAGAAATTCAGGCTTTCTCTTCCCAGCCACCATAGTTGATCTTTCACAAAGACAGGGTGTCCTTTCATACTAGTCCTTCCTGCTTGCCTAAGATGAACTCAGAAACTGCTATAAATCAGTCAATCAACCTTCATGTTTTCCTTCCCAATTTTTCATCAAAGGGAAATACATGCTTACAGCTTAGATTTTGTCTCCACAGAACTAGAGTTCAGAAAATCAGACCAGCTATTTGTTTCCTTTTCCAAAGCCAAATTTGGTACGTCAGTATCAGATAACTTTCACCAAATGGCTCACGGATTGCATTTCTTTTGTTTATAGGAAGAAAGAATTGATGCTTTCTAAACTTCCTAAGGCTCATTCCACCAGATTTGTGGGCACATTATTTTTTATTCTGACATTACGTGAACAGAGTATGTCTGACTGAGCAAGAGCCCATTTTCAGTGGAGGCCAGGGGGGAAAAGCCCCATGTATATACAGATTTCAAATTAGAGAGGAGTTTTTACAGGGTATTTTTAATGTACATGAGTTTTAAGGTACAAGTTTGACATTTAGTTTAAGTGCTCATCAAATACCTTATGTAGTTTGTTGTGTAATGTGGTTGTTACAGGGAGAAGAGAGGAAGCAAGTAGCAGTAGAGGTGACATGATAAAAGAAATTGCAGGTAGAGAAACAGAGTGGGGATCACCTGCTTTCTGATTCAAGGGTTCCATAAATGACATTTGTACAACTGCTACTTGGTCTAATAATGATACCTTTATTGCTCATTACAACTTGGACATTTTGTCAAAGGAATAGGGCATCGTACTCCAGAATATCCCTCCTTAAGCACCACCCTGAGTTTTCTCTAGCTGGGAACTCTGCCCCATCGACTGAGGAATGGACAAAAAAGACATGAGATAAAAATGTTATGCCTGCACTATAATGATGCATCTGTGCTGTCTGTTTTTGTCATTGCTCAACCTCTCTCCATCTAGCCCGGTTCCTACTTGGAAGATTTACATTTGGACACCTAGTATGTCCTGAGGTGTGTTGCCCTACCTGACTTCTGATGAGCAGGCTCTGTTCCTTTCCTTCTAGTCTAACTGGATTTTGATGTGTAATTACACTGTCCTGTTGCTGACTATTTTGTTATGCATGGGATAACAGGCTGATTAGAAGTCAAACCAAGTCTGAGGTAATCCATGCTAGAGAGGGGATTTATGGGTAAGGGGAGGAGATGGAGTTATGGAGTCAGTCTGTGAAAGTGGCCGAAGTCTGATTCGAGACGTATCTGTTGAGAAAGGATGAAAACTAACAACACAGATGCATCATTGCAGTGAGTACATGACCTTTGTTTTTTGATTATTTGTGGGGAATTACTGCCCAATGGCCTTTCATACTTATCCATCATTTGTTATTAGTCTGCCATTTCTGCTTGTCTACCTTTGGATCCCCCTTTCTAATGCTCTAGTTACCCAGTTTTTGAAACTGGGTTTACATACCCGTCCACCTATGAAACAGGTGGCACCTCCTCAGGATCGTAATTTTGCTCCTGAAAAGCTTCTTGTCTCCATATGAGCCAAATATGCTGATTTGAGGTTCTTAACTTGGATGACTGTTCTAGTTATTGCTCTGAAATCTGCTAGGAGACTATAGGAGTTACAAGAACTTACAATGAGTCATTCCTACCTCATTTTTCACAAGGGCAGGGTTTCTTTGAGAACAAATCCTAACATTTATGCCTAATGTTTCAGAGGTTACTTTAAGACAGACTATTAATATCCCAGTCTTCTTTCCTTAACCAAGAACAAGTGAGAGGGGATACATCACTCTGAGTACACAGGCAGCTCAGATAATACCTTGAAAAAATTCAACATTTCAGGAAAGCTTGGCTAGCTCTTTATCTCCTGTGAAGTTCTACAAGGCCATTGGCTTCTTCAGTCCCTTTTTTTTGGAAAGGGTGGACTCGAGAAATAGTCTAGTGGCAGCATCTTTGGCCTCTGTACAAGCACTGCACATTATTCCTATTCCTGGTCCAGGACAGGCTTTGCTAGAACCATTCCACAGAGGCTCTTGGACCCTCATTCTTCCTCCTCCTAGTCATTTTAATTTATATTATTCTTTTTATATAGCTTAGATTACTGCAGCAGTGATCAATGTGATGATGAACACAGTACAGTTGTGTAAGTAAACTTAACCATAACAATAAAATTTCAAATTATCCTGCTGAAGTAGCTGCTCACTTCCTCCATCCCATTATTTTTGTATGCATTTGTTGCCTCACTGCGGGCCTTTTATGTTTATTTTCCTACCCCTGACTTTTCAGGGCTCTAGCCTCCCTTTTTGTTAACATGAAAGCTCTGAAGGGGCTGGCACCCAAGCCACATTTTCTTCATTTCAGCTTGAGCTAGCAGTTTGAGTGAGTGGAAGGTACTCTTAATCTTTGAAGGCTGCGCAGCTGTTATATCCTATAACCTATAAAACTAAGGCTTCAGCAGCAGTGATCATTCAATCATCTGATGAGTAAGTTTACTTAAACCAAAAGCTAAGAAAAGTACAGTGGTGTATCTGCTGCAACAAGGGTATTATAAAGTGTCTTGGCTTCAGTAATTGCTGTTTTTCCAGTTGTAATTCTCTGAAGTGTCAAATCCCTTAGTGTGGGGTTTCAAATGAACTACAGAAATCATCCCCCATCCCTTCCAACAGAGTAGGTTTTCTGGGATGTCTTTTGGATGTTTTCCTAGGAAGGGCTTTTGTTTCTCTAGACAAAGTAGACCTGGAAAAAAACAACATTGAGCTGTTCTAACCATTCTTCATCATCTGCCAGGGAATTTCACAGGATTCTGGTCTCTTATGTTTATCACAATTCCCTGGCTGGACTTCTCTCATTTTTAATTTCTCCAAATCTTTTGGGTTTCTATTACCATGAAAGGAATGGACTTCATTCTGAAGTCGAAATTTGATTAGAGTTAATCAAATTAGTGTTTCAGTCTTTGTCAGCCAGAAGTGCTCTTTGCATCACCCGCAGTGTGCCTAGTAATAACGACTCCTGCAATTCATATGAAGTTATATGTACTGGTAATGTATCTAAATACAATTGCAGATTTTTTTTTTATAAGACCCATTGCTCCACTACTATTGGAATTGTCTGGGTTTCTTTTTTCCACATTGCTGCTGTTTCTGCCTGCAATCCTGATACTTAATGACTTTGTGTCGCTCTGTACGCAAGAAATTGTAGTTGCTGGGTGTAGTGATTTAAATGGTCAATTCTACTTTTGTCTTCTTTGCATGGACCACTATATCTGGGTTTCTTGCATCTGTCTTTTGAACTGTTGGTAATGGATGATCCCATGTGATGTAGATTTCATCATTTTCTATAGGTTCATAGGTTGGTACTGAGCTATCTGCCTGAAGGCATATATTAGCCCAGCCATGTTGTGCGGTATTCACCGCCCCTTTAGTAGTTCCCTAGACCCTTGTACTAACAGCTAGTACCCTTGGCCCCTATCTAGTAGTGCTGTTGGTGTGATCCCCGGTGTGAACTTTGTTACCCATCCACTCATCAAGGTTCCTCTTGAAGAGTGATAGTGAGGGGCTCTGTCTTATGTAGATCGGGACCCTGTTCCATAGTAAGGGAAGCCTCTGCGAAGGGAATCTATCCCTCCAGCATGTTCTATTCATTGTTGTGTTGAGGTTTATATCCCTAGAGCGTGTAGCTCAAGTAGATTTGGTTTTGCTAAGATGGAGCATGTTCAACAATTCTGGGTTGGACATGGCTCTGTACGTTAGACAGAGATCACCTCTGACAAAGCGGTATGCAACAGAGAACAGTCTAGCTTTTTCAATCGTGCTGCTTAGGGAAATTGTTTGTGGCCAGTAATTCTGTTGGTTAGGTACCTCTCTGGTGTCTCCAGCTGCTGGAGATGTCTAGCCAGGTACATTCCAATTGGTGCATTGTACTCGATAATGAGTCTGATGAGGGAAGAGTAGAGGCACCATTACATCCTTAGATCTTGATGCGAACCATTTCATGATCAGGTGGGTCACATAGAAGGATTTTCTAACCACTTTGGCAACATGGTTATCAAAGGAAAGCTGTCTATTTACTTGGGTCCCTAGATCCCTTATTTCTTCTTCAGATTTCAGGGGATTACCTCCTATGTTGTAGTTTTCCATGATGCTTTGTGGCTCATGTTTCCAGTGTTTTCAGCTACATCGGTATTATAATGTTTGTACAATCCCCAATGCAACAGTCTTGCCACATTATGCCCTTCAGTATACAGTTCTTCTGCCAGGGTGGTGCAGCGGTTAGCGTTGTCACCTCACAAAAAGAGGTTCTCCTGTTCTATTCTCTGCTGGAGCACCACCTGTGTGGAATCTGCATGTCCTCCCCGCTGTCGAGTGATGTTAAAGACATGCAGGTAGATACAGCCGTGAATGGGCATGCCTTCTTTGAAGGTTGGACGTCGGACTGGCAACTCAACACCATAAAATCCAATGCCAATCATGAGTGGACTGCAGTTCCATTGTGGTGACCCCTAACCGGGAAAAGCCGAAAGTCTTTTAGTATACAGTTCTTCTGCCATTAGTATATTGCAACCAGCAACAAGTTGTGTGTCTGTTTCCAATTCTGTTTTACAGAACCTACATTTGTTTGTTTCTCCCACATGTTTAATAAACTTGGCAAACCAACATGTACGTAGCCCACTGTCGTGGGCCGCCAATATTAACCTATCATCTTTTGGTTTGAATTTGCCTCTCCTTAACCATTCCTGCATTTGATCCTGATCAACATGAGGTTCTTCCGGGAGTTTTCTCTTTCAACTATATTTATGCATTTTTTCACATTTCTTGCCTTCTCATCTGATCCTTCACCTTGTATTCTTTCTTTTGTTTTTTGGCACATTCATTTGCTGCCTGCTTTTTATCTACTTCTGGTTTGAATTCCATTTCCGCTTGATGCCAATATGCTTCTGCTACACTAAGAAGGGAAGTCATCTTAGATTATTCTCCTCATGTTTCAAAACTTTTACTATGTCTGGGTCTTCCAAGGTCAGCAGGTATGTATGCAGTCCCATGACTGCAGATCTATACATGTAATCAATTTGAAGGAGGCCCATACCTCCTTCGGAATGGGGAATACATAATCTTGGTATATAGTGATTTTTATAAATCATTTGATGAGCAAGAGGCGTTGTCGTTTTCCTGTCTAATCTATCCAATACCTTTTGGGGCCAGTCAATCATTCCAAAACAGTAAGTTAGGACAGGAAGAGCAAATTGGTTTATAGCTTGAATTTTGTTCCTAGATGTCAGAACTGTTTTCAGGATTAATTTAAGATTTCTAAAATATTCCTTACTAAGTTTTTATTATTTGTTCATGTTTTATTGTTGATTCTTCATAAATTCCCAAATATTTATACACTCCCTCTTGCTCAAGTTCTTTTACATCACGTTCTTGTCCCAAACTGATGTTTTCTTGGTGTTGCAGCTTTCCTGCTTTAGAGGTTCTTTTGCACATTTGCACATTTATGAAGAACAAGTGACATTCTTATATCATCTGAAAAAGTTTTAACTACTTTTCAGTTGTGCTTTCAGTTCCTCATCTGATGAGCTGTACAGTCCTTTTACACTTTGTTGCTTTCTGCGTGCCAAATTATAGCCATGACCTAATCTGTTAAGCAGACAGCTTAATGGGTTAGGGGCGAGAAAAGAGCAGTGGAGACACTCACCCTGGAATATCCCCTTTGGATTTTTCATCCCTGGAATAATAATTTGTCCTTTATCATGGCTTAACTGCAGAGTGCTTTGCCAGTGTTTCATGGCCGTTATGATGTAGTTTATCAGTGTAGGGTGTATCTTGTAGATTTTTAAGCACTGTTTTATCCATGAATGTGTGATACTGTCAAATGCTTTTTTTTGTAGTCATTCCATGCCATCTTCCTTTTTTTTTTTTTTACAGTTCTCCACTATAAATTTATTTAACAACAAATGATCATTTGTTCCATATGATTTTCTTTTATTACCCGTTTGTTCTATTGCCATGTTGAAAGGACTATAAACTCTGTTGGCATCAACTCCAGTATATAGTTTATACATTGTCGGAAGGCAAGTTATTGGCCTATAATTCTTAGGATAGCTTGCAGGTTCACTTTTAAGTAACTGCATTTTTTTCCTGTTAGCCAGGTTGCTGTCTGTCCAGGGTGCACACATAAATAATGTATTGTCAATCTCGCCTTTATTTTCACTGGTGGGTCGGATCCGATGCGTCAGATCCATCTCTGCCATTACCCCAGCTCAAGGTCTTCAGCTAAGCTCATGGGCCTTATTCTTTACCCATAATGCAACCCTGTAATTAACTCATCTTGTTTGCTGGACAGCAAAGAGGTTGGATCTCATAGCTCTGGGCTAAGTACTTCATTTTTTTGGGGATTATATTATATTATGTTATTGTAGTCCTCTATATTTCCAAAATTAGGTAAACTACCTTTTCAAACTAGTTCTTTACCCTGTTATTGTTGTTTTCCTTAGTCGATGTCCATTTTAATTGGAGGATGTCTAAGGAACGTCTGTTTTTAATTAGAGAATGTTCCTTTCTCTCTCCTTCCCTTCTGATTAAAAAAAAAAAAAAAAAAGTATATGTATATTTTGTTTATATAGTCTCTTGTCCGTTTAAGTTGGAGGACTGTTTCTCATCTTTTGTGTGTGCGTACGCTGTGTATGTGTAGCCCATTTAAATCTGTTTAAGTTGGAAGACTTATTTTTCTAGGTTAGGAGTGACTATCTTTGTCCTTTTTCATTTAATCATGTCACAAAAACAAGATAGTAAGCCCGTATACTTCAAAAAATGTGAAAAGTGCAGAAAAGATGCCCCTTAGTGATTCACACATTTTGTGTGTGTATTGCTTGGGGCCTCTTCATTTACAAGAGTCTTGTTCCATTTGTCACAATTTTCATCAATGGGCATTAATGGAACATAAAAATAAGCTCATTTTGAAAGGCCTTCTGAAGTCGCCTTTTTCTGAGGCTATATCTCCTGAATCTACAACTTCTGGCAAACCTACTAAACTACGTTCATTGGCACAGGGATCCTCTTCGGAGCTGAAACAGAAGGCTCCAGAGTTAATGGATCCAAAGGCACCATCAGAGCAGACCTGTCCTCCTAGTTTCAAGGCTCCCTCAGAGCAGGGAGTTCCACTGGTGCCAATTGTTTCTATGGAATATAGACACAGGGAGCAGATCACTCTCCTTAGAAAGTTTCTCCTCTACTCTCATCTTCACTGCTAGCCAGATCAAAAGCACCTATCCTGTCCAGTTGGTCTACGAGGTCCTTATCTGATAAAGATGTGGATAGGGTTGTAGAGAGACTTTTGAAGACACCAGCTTTGGTGAAACTACTGTTGGATCTGAGCCAAAAGGAGTCAGATGACACTCAACCTCCTTCTTCTGCATCAGTTCCTTCTCTAATCATTCCCCCTGTTTCAGAGCTGGAAGATTCTGATATCCAGGTTGTCTGTGTCTGGTCCAGGGCCCAAAAGTTCCTCTGATCTGCCCGAAGTGTGTTTATGCCATCAGCACAGCAGATCTCTGTGAGCTGGCCCTCCTGGTTGGGTCCATGGAGACTTCAGAATCTTATTGGATCTGCCTCTGGGGGTTCAGCACAGATGAGTTTGGCTTCTACCTCTGCTTCGGAGCTTCCTCCTTCACCCCTAACAATTTGGCTGATCCTTTGGAGCTCTTCTGAGTGGAGATGGACTGTCTTCGAGGTGATGAGGAGGGTTTTGACTACTTTCAAGTCTGAGAGACTATCTCCTTCATGTCTTCCTCCCTCTTCAGTCTGGGTGTCTGTCTTCTCTCGTGCTCTCTCCACAGGTCCGCAGAGATGATAGGCCTCAGGACGTCCCTAAGGGTACTGCCCCCCTTCCAAACACTCTCTAGTGTTGCCCACTGAGGAGGTCCCTCAGAAGAGAACATGCAAGAGGAAGCATCTTGACTCCCCAGAGGGAGTCTATCACATCTGACACATTGACCTCAATGAAGCAGAAGGGTCCCCACGATCAACTTTTGAAGATGGATCCTTTGGAGACATCCTAGAAATCTTAAAACAGAGAAGTGATTGGCAGTCCTCCACCCCTTAAGCAGAAGAATCTGTCTTCCTCAAGGCCTTTGCATTTCACCCTTCAGCTTCTTGGGTGACTCCTCCTTATAATGAGCTTGCGGAATTAATCTCTCAAAAGACTTTGGAGACACCATAGACCCTACTCCTAGGAGGCCAAATAAGTACGTTACTGCTGCAAAAGAAAAAAGCTTTTTAACAAATGGTGTGTTGGTTGATGCCATGGTTATGATGGTGGCCACTAAGAAGGAACTTTCTGAAACCAGTTCCTCCATCCATCCTCGTAATAAGGGCTCTAGGACTATGGATAGGTATGGGAAGCACGTCTTCTCATTAGCAACATTTGCTTTGTGGTCACTGAATTATCTCACCCACTTCACTAGATTGATAATTCTTTAATCAGGTCTCTCTGCAAACTCCCTCCAAGGGGGCTGTAGCTGATGCAGTGGCAGATAAGATCAGTGCTTAGCTCGCCACCTTGAGTTCAGTTATCAACTCCTCCATGAGACTACCTTATGCAGCAGAACGATTTCATGGAGCCCTTCAAGTCTTCCTTCGTTAGCATCCCTTTTGACGGCTCTTCTCTTTTTGTGCCAAAAGTGAAGGAAATGCTCACCAGGTGTGAACAAGAAGGCAAGACCTTGTCTGCCATTGGAGTAAGTTTTTCCACTCCTACCAGACCCTTTCCCAAAGTTCAAAAAAGTAGTGAGAAAATGTGGTTCAGAAAATCTCAAAGGTCTTACCAGGGCACACTGGGTGAAAGTTCCCTAGAGACAGACGGGGAAACACTAAAGGAAGACGCCACCCTCACGGCAGAGGCGGCCTGCAGAACTAAGGCTACAGAGAATCTTTCTTTGGGATATCTTTTCAGCGCTCCTGAAAGAGTGCCCAGTTGCTCTCCTCTGAAGGCAGTCAGGGGGGTTATTTGTCTCTGCACCAAGAACCCTGGCTAAAGATAAATGACAAATGAGTGCAGGACATAATATTCAGAGGATGTATCATTCCCTTCTCCTTTCCTATATCCGCAAACAAATCCATTCCAGATGTTTCACCCAGTCAAATGGAACAAGCAATGTTAGAAATCCAAGAGTTGCTAAGAAAGAGTCCTCCAAGAAGTCCCCTGCAGACCAGAGAGGATCCAGAACTTGTTCAAGATTTTTTTTTTTGTTCCAAAGAAAACAGGGGACCGGAGGCCCATTTTGGATCTCAGCAATCTAAACAAATCGATAAAAAAGACCAAGTTCTAGATGATGACACTACAGTCGATACTTCCATTCCTGGAAAAAGACAATTGGATGTGCTTTATAGACCTTCAGGATGCGTACTACCACATTCGAATGGACAGGCAGTCCAGGAGGTTCTTGCACTTCTGGCTAGGAGCCAGTCATTTCGAGTTTTGAGCTCTGCCCTTTGCTCTCACTACAGCCCTCAGAGTGTTTACCAAATGTATGGCAGTAGTAGTAGCAGCTCACTTAAGACGCAAAGGATTCCACATGTTTCCATACCTGGATGACAGGCTCATAATCACCCCGACCAGGCACCATCTGCTTCAAGCAAGGATCTATGTCCTCTGTTCCTCCCTAGGTATTACCATAAATTATGAAAACTCTGCGCTAGAGCCATGTCAAAGCTTAATTTTCATAGGAGCAGAGATAAACACAACTATACAAATAGCAAGACTTCCACAGGACAGAGTGGATGATCTCCATCATTATGTGCAAATACTATTCAAGAAGTCAAAAGACCCGCAAAGCTAGTTCTTCAGGTCCTAGGGAAAAAGGTTGCATCTATCGTGCTGATTCCTCTAGCTTGCCTTCACATAAGGATTCTCCAGTGGTTGCTTTTTGTACAGGGGTAAATCTTGAAACTTCCAATGTCCCACAAGATTATGATAACCAACACCTGCAAAAAAGATCTCCGGTGGTAGATTCATTCAACTTTAGTCTCTCGGGGCCGTCCATTCATTTCTCCTCACCCTCAGGCCACAGTGACCACAGACGCTTCCAGATATGGTGGGGGGGGGGGCATTTTCTAGGGAAGACAGTTCAAGGCATCTGGCAAGAACACAAGGCTCATCAGCATATCAATATCCTAGAGATGAGTGGCGCTTTTAACGTTGTAAGCATTTCAGGACTCTCTCTAGGAATGATAGCAATTCATTCGAGCAACATGTCTGTAGTGTGGTATATAAACAAACATGGGGGATCCGGATCAATATCCACTTTGTTGAGAAGCTCTCAGGGTCTGGCATTGGGCAATTGCCTCCAACCATTTTCTGATAGCCATGCACCTTATCTGATGAAGATGTGGATAGGGTCGTAGAGAGACTTTTGAAGACACAGGCTTTGGTTAGACTACTGTTGGATCTGAGCCCAAAGTAGTCAAATGACACTCATCCTCCCCCTTCTGCATCAGTTCCTCCTCCCATCCTTCCCCCTGTTTTGGAGCCGGAAGGTTCTGAGAGCCAGGGGAAATCCAGAGTCATTGCGGACAAGATGAGCAGAACCATTTTATGACCGCACAAGTGGTCCCTCAACCAAAATGTTATGAAAGTGATCTGGAAATGGGGCCAGCTTTGCTGCAACCTGTTTGCATCACCCACCGAGGCCAAATGCATCAACTGTTTTGGTCTGATCCCTCCCACGGGGTGAGTCACCAAGGGATGCACTTGTTCACGACTGACCTTGGGACTTCTTTTTTGCCTTTCCCCCAGTTCCACTAATTCCAAAATTTTTGCAGAAAGCGAGTCTGTTGGAAACCACAGTTATCCTAATTGCTCCCTAATGGTTTTGTCAAATCTGGTTCCCTTTTCTTCAACCTCATCTTTGGAACGAACCCTGGATTCTGGACCTGACTCTGGACCTTCTGATAACACCCATCAGGAATGGTTCATCCCAGTCTGGACATTCAAATTGACAGCTTGGCTATTCCAGTTCCCCTAATTGCCAGGTTTCCATCCCTTTTCTCTCTAGTCAAGCATATTTTATTGTCCTCTCCTAAAACATCTACCATTGTTTTTATAAAGTATTTGAGTAGATGTTTAGGAAATGAGAATAAAATATGGCTGAATACACAGCTAAAAGTGTCCAACTTGGCTTGTGGCAGGGTAGGTGTCCCATGATGCAGTGGTGCAACTCTCCAGATCTCATTTGCCACTTTACGAGGTTGGATGTGCTCTTTTTGGAAGGCAAAGTTTTTTGTCTTTTACATTTTATTAACTTAAACTAATTAAGATTCATACATTAGTTAGTGTGCTGTGATTCTTTTATCTCCTTTTTCTGCTGTTGTGTGCTGCTGTTTGGCCCTCGTTTTTTTTTTTCACAGGCCTGCACTTATCCCATAGTTAATTCCTGTAGTGGTGTTTTATTAAATAACTGTAGTGTTGTGTGTTGGTTTTTCTACACTCTTAGTTAGCTGGTTAGTTCATTAGCTCGTTTAAATTAGAGAGCTAATTGCCTGTTTTAGAGTGCTAGTAGTGTTAGTCTTAGTGCATTCTATCTTCCTCTTTACCTGTCTAGGTCCATTTAAATTAGAGGTCCTAATGCTTTTTTTTTTTTTTTTGTCAGAGCAAAGCTATTTCTAATTTATATTTCGTAGATGTGCTGTGTTTGATAAGTTAACATGTGTTTATATACCTAGCAAGTGGAGTGAGTTTATTTGCTGTTCCTAATTCTTATAGGACCTTTTTCTTCCAAACATGTCTAGAGACACCAGGGAGAAAGAAAAGCCTTTGAGCTTTAAAAAATGTCAGAAATGTACCCAAAAAATGTCCATCACAGACCGACAATGTTATCTGTGTCTATTGTTTAGGAGCTACCCATCTCCAGGAGAATTGCACTTTCTGCCACTCCTTTAGAGCATGTGTTACAGGAGTGGAAAAACAAATTGATTGTCAAGGGGCTCTTGAAACCAACATTTGAGGAAGCTGTACAGAGTTCTTCTTTGTCATAATCTTCTCAGTCTGAACCCCCTGAAAAATTATCTAAAATTTCTAGGCCATCTACCTCCTCAGCATCACAGGCCTCTGAACCGACAGAGGTAATTATTGACAAACCTGGTTCTTCAGCCCCAAGGTCCTCGGAGACAGTTCATTGATATTCCACCAGTCTCCCCTACCTTGAGATCTCATTCACCATCTCTGTCCTCCAGGTCCACTAGGAGCTTATCTGATGATGACATGGAGTGGGTGGAGCGCAGACTCTTGAAGTCACCGGCGCTAGCTAAATGTTCTCTGCTCTGACTCAACAGGTTTTGGAGCCTTCTAAGACTGTTACGTCCACTGTTGTTTCTCCTCCGAGCCAAGTTGTATCTTCGGACCTGGAGTGCCTGGTACCACTCACTGTAGGACAGTCTGTTCCGGGAACCCCTTCGGAGATTACGGAACCAATATCTGCTCAGACACTCTCTGTACCATCCGGGGTGTCTGGGAGCTGAGGTTCTCCGGTCTGCCCCAAGGGGGGGGGGGCTCTGACCCGAACTTCCTTGGTTCCAGGCCTACCCCTCGGTGTGTTGGCTTGGGTGAGCTTGGCTCCTACATCAGCCTCTGAGCTGGTCTCTCTGTGGCCGGGGGTGTCCTCTGCCTCCTCTGAATTGGAGATATCCTAGGAACTGGTGGGTTCTGCTTTTGAGCTGATGAGTGCGCTGTTCCCCTCTACAGCTCTACACAGGGATACCAGCATTCATCCCCAAGGCACCGGCTATTGTCTCAGCACCACCCCATCCACAGGACAGCAGAGATTCAGGAACCCACATTGGGTGAACCCCTCTCTTCCGAGGCCTCCCCAGAATACCCTTCTGAGGCCTCCCCAGAATACCCTTCTGAGGAGTCCCCTCGAAAGAGGACATGCAAGAGGAAGCATATAGACTCCCTTGATGAGTCCATCACCTCAGACACTGAACTCGAGGAGTCAGAAGTGTCCCACGGTTGTCCTCTGAAGATATCTAATTTTTAGATATCCTGGAGATCCTAAAGAGAGAGGCGGCTAGAGAACTGTCAACCCTTCTGATGAGGAGTCGGTGTACCTGAAGGATGTTGACTCTCAACCTGTAGCCTCCTGGGTGTCTCCGCCTTTTGATGAGCTAATGGACTAGGTCAGTCAAAAGGTGTGGGAGTCACCTGACGCTATGGAACCAGTCCCTTGGAGGTCAAACAAGTTTTTGTCAGCTCCCACTGGAAAAGATTTCCTTACAAAAGGTGTACCTGTAGATGCTATGGTGGTGGTGGTGGCAGCAGCCACCAAGAAGGAACTTTCTGTCTCGAATGATGGACAGATATGGGAAGAGTGTCTTTTCATCAGTGAGTTTTGCACTCTGATCGCTGAACTACCTCACACATTTTACAAGGCTACAAAGAGATCTGAAAGAGCTAGGATATGTTCTACAAGGTTCATTAGCTGCGGGGGTGACTAAAAAAAGTCTCCTCCCAGCTGTCTACCTTAAATAATATCATTACCTCCTCCATGAGACTATCTTATGCAGTGGATGGAATGAGTAGGGCAGCAGGTTCATGAGTTTCCTTGAAGAGAAACTCCTGGATGCACTTGTGTAATTTTGCAGAACCTTTTAAGTCTGCCTTTACTAACGCCCGTTTTAATGGTTCACCACTTTTTGGATCCAAGGTTAAAGACACACCAGATGCGAGCAGGAAGGGAAAACTCTCTGCCATTGGAGTACGTTTTTCAGTACCTTCAAGACCTTACCCTAAAGGTCAGGTGAGTGGAAAAATGTGGTTCTAAAGATCCCAGGGAGCTTTCCAGGATGCACGAGGTGAATCCTTCCCCAGGGGCAGAGGGGGGAGGCAACAATGGTAGACATCCTAGAGGCAGGGGGGGTCTGCAAAACCAAGGTGATCATGATTCCTTTCACAGACATCCCTATCAGCGCTCCTGAAAGGAGGCCCACCTGCTCTACTCTGGAGGCAGTTAGGGGGCATTTGTCTTTGTACCCAGAAGCCTGGCAAAGTATCACAAAAGACAAGTGGGTACAAAGCATAATATCAAGAGGATATTCCATTCCCTTTTGCCATCTTGTCCCACATATCAGAATAATCCCAGATATTCCACCCAATCTAAGGGCGCAAGCAACTATAGAAATCCAAAAGTTGCTGGACAAGAGTCATCCAAGAAGTCCCCGCAGACCAAATAGGATTCGGAACTTACTCAAGATTCTTTTTGGTGCCAAAAAGAACAGAGGACTGGAGACCCATATTGGATCTCAGCAAGTTGAACGAATCTGTCAAAAAGTCAAAGTTCCGAATGGTGACACCGCAGTCAATACTTCCCTTCTTAGGGAAAGATGATTGGATGTGCTCAATAGACCTCCAAGATGCGTACTACCACATAAAAATGGACAGAGCATCAAGGAGTCACTTATGCTTCTGGCTGGGAGCCAGTCATCATCAGTTCCGAGCTCTACCTTATGGTCTCACTACAGCCCCCAGAGTGTTCACCAAATGCATGGCAGTAGTAATGGCTCACTTGAGATGTCCTTGATTCCAAGTGTTTCTGTATCTGGACAACTGGCTCCTAACTGCCACCACAAGGCATCTAATCCCAACAGGCCAGGGATGCGACATTGGAAATCTGTGCTCAGTTAGGCATAACAGTAAATTTACAAAAATCTGTCTTGTTGCCCTGTCAACATATAACCTTCATAGACGCAAACCTAGACAGTGTTTCTATGATGGCACGTCTTCCAGTTGACAGAATTTAAGCCCTCACAACAAATACTTCACCTTCTTCCAAAGGACAAGGTAAAAGTAAAGGTAGTTTTGAAACTTCTAGGGACAGTGGCTTCAACGATAACTCTAGTTCCTCTTGCCAGGATGCATACGAGAATCCTTCAATGGCCCCTATTCTCCCAATGATCACTTCAAGAACTTCCTATGTCCCACCTGATCAGAATAATGGAGTCGTGCAAAAAAGGCTGTATGGTAGTGGACTCAGTCCAACCATGTGACTATCGGGAGACCCTTTATTCCACAACAACCCATTGCTACAGTGACCACAGATGCTTCCCAGATTTGGGGGGGGGAGGCATTATCTGGGAAGGACAGTCCAAGGTATATGGCAACACCATGAGGCCTACTTGCATATCAGTGTTCTAGAGATGAGAGCAGTGCTTCTGGCATTGCAAGCATTCCATGACTCCTCCACTAGGGGCAATTGTAATACAGTCAGACAATGTCTGTGGAACCAGATCATACCCACTTTGTCGAGAGGCTCTGAGAGTTTGGCAATAGGCAATTTCTTCCCAATGCTTTCTAGTAGCAATGTACATCCCGGAGAAATCCAACGTGATAGCAGACAAGCTCAGCAGGGCAATATTAATCCCTCAGGTGTGGTCCCTGAACTAGAACATAATGGAAGAGATTTTCCAGAAATGGGGCCAGCCTTGCTGCGATCTTTTTGCTACTCCCATGAATGCCAAGTGCAGCAGCTACTTTGCCCTAATCCCCCCTCTGGGGGAGACACCGAGAGATGCACTTGTACATGATTGGCCTTCCGGACTTCTTTATGCCTTTCTCTCATTTTCCTTCATACCCAAAGTCATCCAGAAAGCAAAATCCTTGTGATGCAGGCTGATTCTCATTGCCCCATATTAACCTCGGCAGATTTGGTTCCCCTTCCTCTGGCCTCCTCTACAAGAGAAGCCATGGGTTCTGGACCCAGTTCCAGACCTTCTGACACATGTCAGGAACACTTCATCCTTCTCTCCACACCCTCAACTTGACAGCATGGCTGCTCCACTTCCCAATTTAGTCAGGCTTCAAAACTTCACTCCTTCAGTCAAACACATATTGATTTCCTCTCGTAAAGTTTCTACTAGAAAACTATATATTAGCAAGTGGAAAAGATTTTCTCACTGGGCCCAAAATAGAAACATTGACCCTTTTTCTGCGCCTATTCAGTCCATTTTAGAATTTCTTACAGAACACTTCCAGCAAGGCTCGGCTGCAGCAACTATTAAGAGTTCAGCTGGCTGCAATTTTGAATTTCCTCATTGGTGACCATTCTCCTAACTTAGTCATACAGGTTGTGTAAAGCATTTTTAAGTCGCTTCCTTATTGAGACATCATCATTTTAAAGCACCACTTTCTCCTTGGGATTTAAATTTTGTCTTCTCAACTAACATTGCCATCGTTCGAGCCTTCTTCATCTTGTGACCTCAAATTTCTTTCTGCCAGGAGAGTCTGAGTTGCAAGCACTATCAATCAGACCTCCATATCTGATCTTTTCATAAGGATAGGGTAGCACTATGAACTAATCCATCCTTTATATGTGAGGTTTGCTCTCAATCCAACATCATTCAATCCATTGAGCTCCTGGTGTTTTTCCCCAAACACAGCAACAAGGCAGAGTATAAACTCCACCTAATGGACGTGCATAGACAGCTCAGATTCTATTTGCATAGAACTTAAGATTTCAGATAATCTGATCAATTATTCATCACCTTCTCTGAGGGAAAAAAAGGGTATGCCAGTTTCTAAAGTCTCCCTTTCAAACTGGCTTTCAAGTTGCATCCCTTTTATATACACCTCCAATAATAGAAAGTTACCATTCAGAATTAAGGTCACTCAACCAGAGCATTAGCCTACATCCTCTGCTTTTCAGGCCAGGATGTCTATGGACAGTATTCGTGGCCCAATCCTCATACGTTTAGCACTCATTATAAAGTGGATTTGGCGTCCAGGGACAGTGCTTCCTTTGGTTCCAGTGTGCTCAAAGGTGCACTCCCGTGAGCCACCCAGGGAAAAAGGTGCTAGGGATGCTGTCCCATCCAAGTAAGAATGACTGCGAGATAGGACAACATAACATAAACAAGTTATGAACTCACCATAATGTTCCATGTTTGTTGTACATCTTTCCATTCATTCTTACGACCCCTCACTCCTTCCCCCGTCCAAGGACTCCTAGAGGACCTGGTGGTGATCTTTCCTCTTTTACATGCGCTCCTTTGACTGTTTCTCCTTGACATGGGGTCATACATATATATATTACTCATTAGTAATGTTAGCAGCAAACAAGGTCTGGAGAATTGCACCACTGCATCATGAGATGCCTACCTTGCCACGAGCAAAGTTTGAGACTTTCAGCTGTGTATTCGACCGGGTTGGAGCTGAGGATCCGTTCTGAACCCATCCAAGTAAGAATGAATGGTGAGATGGATAACAAACATATGTAATGTTATGGTGAGTACATAACTTTTTTTTTGGTGGCTATTAGTTCAGCCAGAAGACTATCCGAGTTGCAGGCTTTGTCGAAAAAGCCTGCATACATAGTCTTCCATAAAGATAGTGTCATTATGCACAAATCCATCCTTCCCAAGGTTGTCGGAAAATACCCTTAAACAATGTATAGATCTCCCAGTTTTCTTTCCCAAATTTTAAAATAAAGGAGAGTATTCATTGCATCTCCTAGATGTTCATAGACAGTTCATTTTTTATTTACACAGCACTTCTGAAGTAAGAAAATCTGGTCAGCTTTTCATCTCTTATTCTGATGCAACAAAAGGTCAACCAGTTTCAAAAGTTACTTTATCTAGATGGCTAACATTATGCATATCCCACATTTATAATTCAAAGAACAGAGTTCTCACAAATGTGGTTAAAGCTCATTCCACTAGGTCTGTGGCCACATCTGCAGCTTTTCAGGCTAGAGTAGCACTGGATAACATCTGTGTTGCAGCTACTTGGGCAAAACCTCATACTTTTATTGCTAATTACAAAGTGGATTTGGCCTCTAGGAGTAGAGCATCCTAAGGTTCTGAGGAATATTCTTCCATGAGCCACTCGAGAATTTAGCTGTTTGGGACATGGTCTCACCAGTGAGAATAAAGGCGAGATTGACAACACACAAAGAAGGCATGTTCTTAAAATAACGTTGCATGTTTTGTCCATCTCGTCTATTATTCTCACAACCCTCCCTCCTTGCCCCCCTGCCTTTACTCCTCGTAGACTGAATAGCATAATTGGGATTCAAAAGGGCCATATAGTCTCAGAAACTATACCTTCTCAGTCTGATACTGATTCATACTTGTATATGTAGGAATATACAGACACTCATGTATACCTGAATGGTGGTACTATGTAAAATTTTGTTCCATGGGCCGCTGGGAGCAAACAAGATCTGAGGTAATTATGGAGTTGCATTATGGGTAAAAAGGTCCGCGAGCATTGCTGAAGACCTCGAGCTGGGAAAATGGTCGAGACTGATCCAGTTCATTGGATTCGACCCACCAGTGAGAATAATGAGACAGACAACACACATGGAACGTTATGGTAAGAACATAACTTTTTTCTTACTTGTGGCTAAATCTTTGTGCAATGATGTCAATACTTTTAACCAGAAGTTAGGTACTGCATCTGGGCCTGGGGTTTTGCAGTTAGAGGCTTTTCTTAACTTTGTTTCAATCTCTCTGGCTGTTGCTTCATCCAGTATTGTATCCTGTACCTTTGAGCTGCTTCGTTTATTTTTTACTTCTATCCATTTAGCATCTTTAAGTTTCATAGCGTTCGAAAGACATGCGTGTGTAAATGGGCGTGCCTTCGTTGAAGGTTGGGCGTCAAGCTGGCAGTTCGGCATTTCGTAAAAATCTACTGCCAATCATTAGCAGACCGGAGTTCCGCTGTGGCGACCCCTTACCGGGAAAAAGCCAAAAAGACAACAACGTGTTTCATAGGTTCTTTATAAATACTTCTCCAAAATGCATCTTTCTGCTTTTTTTTTTTTCATGGTCGTTCAATTCCTTTTACTTTGTTTCCCAATTCTCTATAAAACTTTTTGGGTCATCTATAAATTGCTTATTTTGTACTTTTCCTTTATATTTGTGTGTATCCTTTATATTTATGTGTGTATCTTCTATGTTCTTCTGCCCATGCTGATGTTTTTAGTTTATAATTTGTGATAATGAATGATAAATACTCATCTGTTATGATGCTATTCATTGCTTTTATCGTGTCTGTGTCTGAGTATTTTTGTTTATTTGTTCCTTTTTCTGTACTCTTCTAACAGTGACACTTCTTGTCTTAACTGCTTTATAGTTTTCTCTATTCGATACTTCCATGATGGTATTCGATTTCTCTCCTTCCTTTCCCTTACTACCCTGTGCTGTTGTGGTAGACTTTTCTCCATTATTAATTTAGCTGCACAGTAATATATTCGGTGTACTTCTGTTATATTGCATAGATCTCTCTGGACAGTCCTAATTAACTGTGTTCATTTGTAACTTCTAACTTTTTGGGTTTTATAAACCTTCGGCAGTCTTTCTTTCATTGATCTTAATGTCTATTTCTATTGAATCGAGCATCTCTTCTGTTGGCCCATTTTCTTCTAAACTGAGGGCCCATTGTTTGTTCTCCATTTTCTGTGGGCATTCTAAAGAAAGTTCTATAGCATCTTCTTGTGGCACATTCTCTTTAGTTTCATCCGTTATCCATTACTCTGTCATATGGGAACTCACTAGCCTATTACTCCTCATCACTGACTGCGTCAGAGTTGCCACAGTTTCCATTTCCTTCCCTTGCTGTCCAGCTACAAGTAAACTTTTATAGTGGCTTCCTGTGGAAGGCTCCAAAATATCTTCATATGTCAACTGACCAGTTGCTTCCCATTCCACTGGTTTCTCCTTAATTTGGCTGTCTATTGGTCTATCCTTCTGTGGTGCTTTGAGTTAGATTTTCTACATTGAAGCCATCACTTCACAAGTACTCCATAACCTCAGTTTCTATTTCTTTAACAACTTCTTTAGTTATCTTTTCTACTTTTCCTCTATCTTATTATTTTTTGTATTGTCAAATTTTCTATGTCTGGTTTCCTGTGCCTGTATTTCTCCAAGTATCTTTGGTGCTGGTGTTTTTGTATTAATTAGCTTTGCTTTCTCCTTTGAAGAAATATTACACCATATTAAATATATTTTTTCCTATGTCCATATTTCTTCTTCAGATGTCTCCTGATCTTCCTGTTTCTCCTTACATTGGGGACTTGTTCCATCATGCTGTGATGTAACCTATGTTAGAACTTCTACACCAAACCTTCACTTTGCAGGCATTCCATAATTTCAGCTTTATTTTTTTTAACATCTAGTTTATTACTCTTCTTTTCTACATTCCCTCTGTGAAAATTTTTTATTGTGAAACTTTCCATAGCTGGATGCCTTTGCCTCTAGTTCTTTCTGAATATCTTTGGGGCTGTCTTTTTTTTTGTGTTGATTAATTGGGCTTTTGACTTTGCATGAATATTGCACCATATCACATCTCTCTTTCCCGTGTCCATATTTCTTATTTTATACTTTTCAAAAATCTCTAGGTTTTGTTTATATATTTGCAGTTCCTCAGATGCTTTTTTTTTTTCCAAACAGATCAAAGTTTCTTGGTCTTTGTTTTTCACAAATCTATTTGAAGCTTCTGACAGTTTTTCTTGTTGAAGTATTTTTCTTTCTCTAATTTCTTTCTTAATCTTTTTGTATATCTTGTCTGACTTCACATGAGGAAAATCAAATAATACTTCAGGTAACGTCTGGTTTCAACATCAACACCCTTTTTTTCCAAATTTCTGTGTTGGGGTTTATAAGAAGGGAGATACGGTGGGTGGATCAGTTATTTTTCAGCCCAGGTCTTCCATTCTCTATTTTGTTTCCTCCTCACTCTGTCACAACAGATACCTCATACTTTCTGGACCGAGGTACAAAGGCTCTGGAACAAGTCAGACAAGCAAAAGTACATTAATCTCAGAGGTGCTGGCAGTAATCAATGCCCTAAAAGCCTTAATGATTTTTGGTCCCCAGGACCTCTGCATGGTATCAGACACCACTACAGTGATGTGGTGTTTTAAAAAAAAAAAAAAAAAGGTGCACCCAAATTTTACCTCTTTTACAGACTTGCCATGATTGTGTCTGGAAGGTAGCACCTCAGCCAAGTTTGACTGTTCAGGTGTCTTGTATTCTGTAAGAGCAAAACATTATCGCAGACAAGCTAAGGATGGCAAGGACAAACCCTCACAAAAAAAATAAAAAAATACACCTGGACATTTTCCAGGAATTGATTGAACTATCCATTTGCCTGCTTTCAGAACACTTAAGTTAAATTATGCTCCAGAATTCCTTGGAAACAGGCCTGGAAGACAGATGTTCTGATTCCCATGGACTGAAATGTTCCTGTATGCTTTTCTACCCTTTCCACTGATATCCAAGGTTCTAAAGATCCAGATGAAGTCCCAAGAGATGATGGTGGTGACTTCCTTTTGCCCAGGCAACAGTAATTCTTCCTTGTTTTGAAAATGGCAAAGGACATTTACCACAGGCTTTCCCCATAGACTGATTGTACTCATTTAAGACAGGAACTATTTGATGCACCACAACCTGAAAACACCTTACTTGACTTCCTGAATGATAGTGTTGCTATCCTTTAGGCACCAGTTTTCTGAGTACATGCAGCAGGTACTAAAGGAGGCTAAAAACCTACTACTAGGAAATCATATATGAGTAAGTGGAAAAGATTTTCTAGTTCATGTCCCACAAAGAACCAAGACCATTTTAATGCCTGGATAGCCCTGGTTCTAGAATATTTGTGAGATTTTTCCTCTGGGCCTGTCTTATTGTCCTGGGAAGCAGGTTGCTTCTCCCTGGATCTTAACTTTGTGCTTGAAAAATGAACACCACTTTCATTTGAACCCAGCTCATCAGGCTAATTTGAGGTTCTTAACTTGAAAATTGTGTTACTCATTGCTTTGAATTCTGCAAGAATATCTGAATTACAGGCTGTTACAGTGAGTTGTCCCTACCTCATGCTCCATAATGACAAGGTAAGTCCTCCTTTTATGCCAAAAATAGTTTGAGTGTAACTTGAGTCATGTGTTCATAGGCAAGTTCTAAGCTAGCTGCTCTTGCAGACCATTTTAATCTTAGTCAGTGTTCTTTTTTTGTACTCTAACCCATCACATTTGGTTAAAGATTGACCTTACCCATCCCATGGTCAGTAATTGTATATTGCTCGTAATGAGAATAACTGTGATCATACTGTAGATAATTTAAGGGGACCTATGCATGGAATAAATCATTTAAAAGTTGCCTTTGTTCATTAGCAGTACAGGGGCAGTCCTAGGGTAAATTTTCTGTTTTCTCATCCATGGCTCAAAGTTGTTCTTGAATATGAACAGGGATGAACGTTATGTGAATGGGGTGTTTGTTCCAGAGCAGCATTAGATACATCTGTCCCAGCAAACTGTTCTGTTGATGTAGAAGAGGTTTAGGTCCCCTGACTGAGTATTTCTGCTGCCATTTGATTTGCTGATGTGCAATAAATCCATCAGTAATGGGTCGGAAGATGCCTTGTATGCTAGACACAGGTCACTTCTTAGCAGGCTGGAGGTTAGGGAGTATAGTGACAGGGCTTTGAGTGAGTCCATGTGAGACACGTTTAGGCTGCGTATCCTTTTAATAAGGTATCTCTGTGGGTGTTCCAGTTGTTGCATGTGTCTGGACAGATTGATTCCAAAGAGGGCATTATATTCAATGATTGGCCTAATGAGGACTGGGTATAGTTTAACAGTGATATCGCTATAGCTAATCTAGACAGTCCCTTTATCTGTAAGCTGTGCAACATAGAAGGACTTTCTTAAAACAATGGAAACATGTTGGTCAAAAGTTAGGTCACTGGTATAATCCCTGTGATTAAGGCGCAACGCTGCTTACCTTCATTACTTAGATTCCTGATACTTTTTTTTCAGCTCTTACTTCCTAGGGAGGGCTCTGCCTGCTCCACTCCCCTACCCTATCCCCATTCCCACCCCTAGCTCATTTCCTTTATACCTAACCTTGCTACACCCACACCCAACCCCCATCCCTCAGCTTGTCATGCAAACAACCACCATCCTGTCCCCCTCTTTTGCTTTCATATTACACACTCTACACACAGTACCTCTCTACTCACAAAGTTGCTACAGTCCATCCTACCAATATACTATCAGGACCCACCCTACACATTCCACAGGGTTATCTCTGTACACTCTGACCACTTCTAACAAACCAAACATGTACTCCCATCTAATAATTCTAGCACTCACCATCACAGCCCATCTAACCTCACCCTACTTCAAGAACATTACAATCCCCAACATAAGTCACCCCAACTCAACTTCACTTCCAGCATTCACTAACTATCCTTACTCATCTCACTCTCGCTCTTTAACCACTCCACCTATGACCTACACCTCTATAAACTCCTCTATTATCAAATCAAATCTAGAGTATCCATAAAATGTGACTTGGCCTTCTCCAAATACCTACAAACCATGATAAACATTGCCTCTCACCTGCTATGCAGTGGTGATATCTCCAACCTAGGTCCTATAAGAAGTCCAACAAATCACCAAAATCAGCCTAGAACCAATACTAGCCTGCTTAAGATTTATTATTAGAATATCAGATGTTTTCTTAATATAAGAAGCATCCTTAACAAAACCACTGCGCTCCATGCAACCATGGCATTATACTTGCCTGACCTCTTCCTCACAGAAACATGGCTTAAACCACACATTAAAAATGAAGAAATACTTCCCCCTGGTTATAGCATACTATGAGAAGACCGTATAGCTAAAAGAGGAGTTGGAGTCGCTCTCCTATATCAGAACAACATCAATGTTGAACTATTTACCATAGAAATCCCTGCATTTAATAATGCAGAGATCCTACTTGCTAAGGTACGACTAAATGCACAAAAACAGCTAAATATCTTGATCATACTTCCCTCCAGGAGATGACATCAAAACCCTAGAATCTGTTCTCCACTGGACATCAGAAACCCTCCCCCACAAAACCATTATACTAGGTGACTTCAGTATTTATTAGACATCTCTTAAATAACCCAGCCTCAAATTATATTGACCTCTACAGCTTCTCACAGCTTATACAAACTCCCTACTACGGTAGACAAAACCTCAAAAAAAGAATTAATAATGGACTAGAGTCTCGCCAATCGCCCACCTTCCACCCATAATTTCGGAACACTACCCAACACTCTAAGCGACCACCTCCCAACCTTCCTCATCAGAGACCTAACTAAACTGACTAGAACCAACTCTCTTAAGCACATCAGATACACTAAAAACTTCAGGGCTGACAACCTTAATACAGCCTTTAAACACTCTAACGGGTTTCCTCTTTTTTAACACTTCTTTAGATGAAGCAGTTGAGTATTTCAACACTAGCTTTTGGCCTTCTCAACCAACTTGCCTCACTAAGACAGAGCCGCACTAAAACCGTCTATGCCTCATGACTTACCAAGAACACTAGGCAACTTATGAAACAAAGGGGCAAAGCATGGGACACCTGGTGCAAAAACAAAACTACTGCTAATAGGCAAACATTATTAGAACTGAGAAACACTGTAAAAATAAAAAAAAACTCAGACTAGGCAAACAAAACAGTACTATAGTGAAATTCAAACTAAGCACAATACCAACCCACAAATGTTCTTGGCCGCTATAAGCAGTATTCTCCAACCAGATAAATCACAAACTCCTCATCCAAACATGCACCGCCTCTATAAAAATAGCCACCCAATTCAATGGATTCTTAACCAACTGTATACTAAAGCTATCAACAGACCCACCCTCCTCAACCCCCGCTATACTATATAACCAGTGGCGGCTGGTGACTTCAAATCAAAGGGGGGGGGGCAATGGGGAGGTGGTGTGGACAACTCAAAAACCACAAAAACTGGAACTTTAAATACGCTGCTCTGGGTGCCAAACCGTCATTATGAGAGTCCAATCAAGACAAAATGAAGTGTAGAAGAAAAAAAATATTTCAATGAATTGGCTGCACGACAGCTTAATATCTAGATGGAAACAAAATGGTTGTGAGGTATGAAAAAATAAATTACTTTTTAAATACATTACTGGAATACCAATCAAAGTCAAGTATAAGAAAAACAAGCAGCACTCAACTCAAACCACTTCTCCTTGCACTGCAGTTCTAATTATAATTGATATGTCATCCCAGTAGCCGAGTGACGATAAAGACATGCAGGTAGGTGCGAGTGTGAATGGGCATGCCTTCTTTGAAGGTTGGGTGTTGGGCTGGCAACTCGGCACTGTAAAAATCTACTGCCAATCATGAGCGGACCAGAGTTTCACTGTGGTGACCCCTAACCGGGAAAAGCCGGAATATTTTTGAATTAATCTTTATAAAAGTACCAAGTAACATGCTGAAAGTAGCAATCTCTGTGATACCCCCACTTGTAAAAATGTTTCTTATCCAAAAAAGACCTGCTGCCTGACAACAACTATCTACTTGTTTCATGGGGAAAACATGATCAAAGTAAAAAATGAACAGCAAACAAGAAACGAGCTCAAGATAAATTGCTTAAAGTATTACTGCATAGGTTATGGGACCACACATGATAGATTGGTTTTCTGTTTAGTTTACGGGTAAAGCCTGCAAAGATGACTGCAAGTCTCCAACAAAGGTTATGAGCTTCTTAAAATACTGTAATCCTGTCCTTTATTACTAATACTGTCATATGCATTTCAGTACCCAAGGCTTATACGTTATCTAGTTATCTAAGTATTCTCTGCATGGCAACAACAAAAAGGCTTTCAATGTTGGTAATTCTTTAACAGTATGCTTATTAAAACTTACTTGCATCTTATAATCTCAGACAAGCTTACCTGATGGTCATGAAAGCATTGCTACTTAAACACAGAGCAACGGGCACTTTCTGAATAATAAGAAGCATAAATCAACAGTATAAGAATATGACAGAAAGCCAGAACATTCTGCAAAATCAAGCAAGGACAGATGAAAAGCCACTGTAGTACTTTTGTCTACTTTGGATGGGGGGATACTCTGCACACTTACACTGCATAACTGCTCCTTGCCTTGCTTGGACACATCCAGAGTTACTACATGGGGGAGTGGGGTGCAACAAGTATGTCACAATTTGAAATGTCTGACTGATGGCCCTGACACAGTTGTCATACCTCTCAACCTCAGAGCAAGAAGTATGGACAAAGCCATATAGAGAAGTGGGACAAAGGCCCAAATATAATGACAATACTTAAATATTGCTCTTATAAACTTTCTAATCGAATGGTCTTGTGTTAGTATGAATTTTCTGAAGGGTATGAAATCTGAAACTCAAATGTCTGTCATTTTCTAGCTTCAATCTTTAATGATTTGCCACTACTTTGCCAGAAAACCACAATTTATGAAAAATGGACCAAAAATGTAATGCAAGTATAAAATAGCCACGCAATACAGCTGGGTACCTGTCAAAGAAAGGACACTTTTAATATTAGTACTGTTAACTTGAGCAGCTGACAAAATAAACGAATCTGCATTCATTTCTGAAATAAAAGTAATCTATAACTCTGATTACTACAGCTATTTATTAATTGTAAACCCTCCACATTTTCTTCCAAAATTGCAATTTTGCGGAGGGATGATTAGAGAAAGCAACATTTTGAGCCAAAATCGGGGACAGTTGAGAGGTTTGGATATGCCTAATTATATAAAGCAATTTATTTATACGTACCTCTCAACCTGTTAATGCAGGAAATCTGGACAAGGCCAAATATATTGGGGGAACATGCAAACAGTACTAAAAAGTAGCTCTTGTATAAACTTACTCGATAGAATAACAGGTCTTGCTTTAGCATGCATTTTTCTGAAGGTTATGAAGTCTGAAACTCAATGTCTGTCATTATTTAGTGACTTAATTCCTAAATGATTTGCCAGAAAACCACACATTTTATGAGGAACAAACCAAAAATAAGCAAATATCTATTCATTCTGTGAAAATCTGGACAGTTGAGAGGTATAGTTCAGCTGGGGCTGTCTTTGAGTTTGCCGCCCTTCCCCCTTACATAATCATGGTCGAATGGAACCTCCCCTCTGCAGCCATTCTGATGTCTCATTACTTAGCTATTTCGCCTCATTTACCATAAGCACTGTAATGTGCATACTGCTTTACTTCTACGATGATTTGGATTTCATTTGAAAATTTTATTTTGCATTTTTCAGCACAAACACTAAGACATCTGCTAAACAATGCAATGCAGCCTCACAATGAAAATAGACTTAGCATTAAAACTTCTCTGCCCTTGAAACTCACATTCATTGAAACAGCATTGAAATCCACATTCAAAGAAAATACATTTGGCTAGCATAAAGATTAACTTTGGGCTGTTTTCAAATGATGGGCCCCTTGCACACACGACATACATGTGTTGTGTGATACACCTTCCTGATTGTATTAAATTATATTCCTTGCATAACACAGTACAGTTATTAGAGGGTGTTTTAAATTTATTGTTTTGAACATTTTTCCAGTAAATAATGAAACAAAATGCATGCACCAATAATGACAAAACTGCCCAGTTGAGAACATTTCCATCATAAGTCTTCTCAAACGTCTACAGTCCCACCAGTATCAGTAAATATGTACAATCTCTGCAGAAGTCATCTAAATAATTCCACATTAAAGAGATCTGTAACTAATGAAGAGGTTGCTGCTAGCAAACAGCTTTATATTTCGTTGTTTCACCTACAAGTAAAGTGCCTGCATCTTTGCCAAAGAGGACATTCTCAGTACAGCAGCATCCACTCCCTGTGGGAGTAGAACCCACAGCCTTCTCCATCAAATGCAAGTACACTACATGTTGTGCTATTAATAATGCAAGCAGACTTGGCATAAGCAGCACTAAACTTCTCTTCCCCTGCAGCTCTCAGCTCCTTGTAAGATCTGTTCGACACTCAAAACTGTATCTCTCAACCTCGCAGTACAAGAAATCTGGAAAAAGCCAACATTTAGTGGGGGAGGGGACAAAAGCCCAAAAACCAGGGACACATTTTAAACACTGCTTGTATAATCTTGGAAATTTGCTAATATAAAATGCTGTCTAACCACCATAAATTTTACTGCCAAAACTTGAACCTAGGACCCTGTACAAAACAGTCAGAGCAACATACCACTATGCCAAATCAGCTGTTTCATGAAAGAGAGGAAGACCAACTTAAATGGCTACCATTTAGAGAATTCAGTCCTCACCATAGCTGTCAACCTCTTAGCACAAAACACCTGGACAAAGCCAGTAATGGGGGAATACAGCCCTGAAACATATTCAGTTCTCAACATAACTCTTAACCTTAGCACATAAACCTGGACGAAGCCAATAATGGTGGAATACAGTCCCAAACATAGGGACAACTTTCAAATATTCATCTTATAAACTTAGAAAATTGCTAGAATAAAAGGTTTTGTGTTGCTATGTACTTTCTGAAGAATATGAAGTCTGAAATTCAAATGCCTGTCAATTTTATTTATTTAGCATTTGTTAACCAGCAAAACCTGACTTGGAACAAAAGCTAAATGTTAAGTTGTCTATCTCGCCTTCATTCTTGCTGGATGGGTTTGGAGCCGACCTCGGCTCCGACTCGGCCACTCTAAAAGCTCGAGAGTTGGTTCCACCGCTCGAGGCTCCCATATATCCCACAATGCTAGGCGTGAGTTACCTCAGATCTCGTTTGCCGCTACAGCGATCGAGGTGTGTTTTCTACCGGCTCCAGGTTAGTGAAAGTTAGACTAGTTTAAATTCTTTAGACTTAAGCTAGCTTAGTGTATTTTTCTTTCCCTTAGTGTAGTGGATATTATTCCTTCATATCCTTTATCCAGCCCCTTTTTCTAAAGAACTTATAGTTCTTTCCCTAAGGCCTGGCCTCCCTTCCCTATCCTTAGGGTGTGTATGTGTTGATTAGGAATTTTAACTTATTTTACCTTTAGTTTAAATATTCCTTTGAACCCTATCAGTGTAATCTGTGTGTGTGTTTTCTGTGTGTGATTACACTTAGGTTCCTTGAGTATGTCCAAGGATACAAAGGTCTCAGGCTTCAAGAGTGTGACTCGTGCTGTCAGAAAATGTCTCTGACAGGCGGTCACACTTCTTGTGTATTGCCTGGGACCTTTACCTGCAGGACTCTTGTGCTGTATGCCATGGCTTCAGCCCTAGAGTCCTGCAGGAGAGAAAAATAAACTCATTTTGAGGGGTTTAATTAAGCCTGAAGGTTCCCTCTCTGTGTCATCGGAAACCTTCTAAGGCTTCAAGACCTCGGCTCCAGCTTCAGAGTCGAGGCCTAAGGCTACTGCTTCATCGGCTCCGGCTGGAGCCGATGAGTCTTTGACTGCAGTATCTGTGGATGTTCTTCATCTCACATTGCTGCAGTCCTTACTTATGGGTAGTCCGCTGTCCTCGGTCGGCCCGAATACCAAAGTATTAGGCTGGCGTCGGTCATGGGTGCCTAGATCTGACATCAGAGCGTCAGGGTATAAAGGCGCATGACCGACGTCATATCCTCAGTCTTTTTTGCCGCATGGTCCGATGCAGAAGCAGCGTTGCAAGTGCCGTTCGGCGTTCTGAAATTTTCGTTTTGAGTTTCAGACCGATACCAAGTTGGCTAAGTACCCGTTGGGGAATATTTTTGTTTTTCTTGCCTCAGTTACTTACCGGATGTCAGAAAAAGTGAATAATTGTATTTCTTGTGGGAAACAGATACCGCATAGGGATTACCACTCGCTTTGTATTCCTTGTTTGGGACCGGAGCACGACGTAGTCGGGTGTCGGTTTTGTGCTAGGTTTAATAAGCGCACTATAAAACGGAGGTTAGATTGCGCTAGGTTAGTCTTTGGCAAAAGGTGTAATTATAATATGCCGTCGGATGTTCCGACGCCTGCTTCTACTAAGAAGCGCAAAGACAAATCTTTAAAGCCTAGGCAGGATGATTCGTCCGTTGGACGCCGGACCTTTAGAAGCTACAGCTGAGCAGGTGGATCCGGCTGAAGTTTCTGTTGAGTCCCAGGGGGATACTTTGATTTTACAAGATGTGGCCTCTCAGGAGGCAGGTCAGGCTGAAGGGGCCTCTCAGGTTACTATTCTCCCTTCTATGCCTAAGGTAGTTAGGCCTTCTGCTACTGTTTCTAAGGCTTCTTCTAAGGGCAGGTCTGTTTTGCCTTCCTCTGGGGTCAGTTCTGGTTCTTCAGGGTCTGTGCCTAAAAAGCACATGCTTAAAATGGCAGAGGATTTGATTACTTTAATTAGAGGTTCTATGCCCCCTCCTGATAAAAGGCCCAGGATGGAGCCAGAGCTGGAAAGTTTGGAGCAGGCCTCAGATGATTCAGAGTCTTCTGCTGAAGACATTCAAGATTTCCCTCCTTATTCTGATTCTGATGCAGAGGATTCCTCTCCTTCTGCTTCTCCTCCAGAGGATTTTTCATTTTCAGAAACTCTGCATTCCATGAGGGAGCATTTTAAGTGGGAAGGACAGGATTACTCTGATTCACGGAAGAGACTTAGGGAGTTCTTGTTTTTACCTCAGCATAGACCCTTAGCTATACCTCCGGTTTTGGATGTTGTTTCAGATGTTTTCTCGGAAGCCTCCCTTAATCCAGATTCTGTGCCTCCTGCCCCAGTTAAACCGGACAGGTACTACAGGGTGCCTGAGGCTCATAAATATCTGTATAAGAGTCCTAGGGCGGACCCAGAAACTATTAGTCAGGGGCCTAAGGGTGTTAGAGCCTCTGTTAAGAATCCGGTTCCTCTGGATAAGGAAGCTAGAGCTTTGGATAGATGGGGTAAGAAGGTGTATACCTCTTCTACTTTAGCAATGAGAGCTTTGAACTGCCAGTTTCATATGTTGAAGTATCAGAATTTCCTCCTTTCTCAGCTAAGATCTAAAGTGGATGCTTTGGCAGAGGGCATAGAGTGTAAAGAATTGCAGGATTTAGTGCATGTTTCTGAACAGGTGGGTAAGCACTCTTTGCAATGTGGTTTTGATGCTTTACAGGCTTCTTCTAGGGTGGCTGCCACTGGTTCGGTTATTCATAGGCACGCCTGGCTTAAGGATCAGAATTTGTCTGAGCATGTTAAGTCTAGAATTCTGGACGCCCTTTACAGTCTGAAGTTTTGTTTGGTCCTCCTGTGGAGTCAGTCTTAAAGAAAATGGAAGACAAGGCTAAGTCTATGCAGACTGTTAAAGATTTTTGCAGGTACAACCTCCAAAGTTTAGTAGAAATTGGCCTACTAAGGGGTGGGCGTACTTCTTCTGATTCTCAGTCTAGGGGTAGATCTAGGCGTGGTAGGGGCAGAGCTCAGAGTACCTTCAGGCCGAGACAATGGAGTTCGCCTGCTCAATCTGCTGGTGAGGGCAGGGGCCAGTCCTTTCGTAAACAGGCCCAATGACCTGCATTTTCAGCTGCCAGATTCTTCTTGCCTGGCAGCTCCTTTGGGAGGAAAGTTGGCTCTTTTCAAGCAAAATTGGCATTTAGTCACCCAGGACAAATTGGTATTGGACATTATAAACCGAGGTTACAAGTTCTATTTCCATACCATGCCTCATTTCAAAGGCATGCCAGACGTCCCTCCTCGGCAAAGGATAGAGGCTCACAGACAAATTTCTTTACTTCTTCAAATAGGAGCTATACAGCCAGTTCCTCTGTCAGAAGTGGGCCTAGGATTTTATTCTCGCCTGTTTCTAGTTCCAAAGAAAGGGAACACATGGAGACCAATTTTGGATTTATCTATCCTCAACACTTACCTGGACATTCCAAAGTTCAAGATGCTGACTTTACAACAACTTTTACCTCTGTTGGGAAAAGATCATTGGATGGTTACTCTGGATCTCAAAGAGGCTTACCTTCATGTTCCTATCAGGCCCAGTTGCAGGAGGTACCTGCGTTTTCGGGCTGGAAATTTACATTACCAGTTCTCTGCATTGCCCTTTGGCTTATCTACTGCGCCCAGAGTGTTCACAAAGGTTCTGGCTCCAGTGATAGCCTTTTTCAGACTAAGAGGAATACAGATTTATCCTTATTTGGACGATTGCCTGATTATTGCACAAGAGAAGGACGAACTTCTTCATCATCTACAGTATGTGATGGCAGTGTTAAGATGCCTAGGGTATTCTGTGAACGAAACAAAGTCCAGTCTATTACCCTCTCAGGACATGTGCTTTCTGGGTGTGAGACTGAATACAGCCTCCCAGATGCTTTTTTTGACCCCGGACAAACAAAGAAGCCTTTCTCTTTATTTCCATCAAATGTCTCTACGGTCCAGGCTGACTGCAAGGACAGTCCTTCAAGCCTTGGGGTTCATGGCATCTTGTATTCTGGTGCTTCCCAATGCCAAATTGCATATGAGGAAGCTTCAATGGTATCTCAAAAATGTATGGACACAGCACTGCCAAGATCTAGACACTGTCATTCAGATAATACCTTGCATTCAGAAGGAGTTTTTGTGGTGGGCTCAGGAATGTCACCTAAACAAGGGACTCTCTGTGACCCGCCAGAGGCAGTCAGATTCTAACGACAGATGCCTCGGACAAGGCTTGGGGAGCACACCTCAATGGAAAATGGGTGCAAACACGTGGCCTGTCAAACTCCAACATTTGCATATCAACTTGAAGGAAATGTTAGCAGTCCAGTTTGCATTGATGGCTTTCAAAGATTTACTTCACCCAGGGCAGGTGTTGATTCAAACAGACAACACTACTGTCATGTGGTACATCAACAAGCAAGGGGAACCCATTCTTACCCTCTTTGCAGGCAAGCGATGATTCTGTGGGAAACTGCTCTCAATCTACACCTCAATCTTCAGGCAAGGTTTCTACCAGGAGCACAGAACTCCTTAGCAGATGTGTTGAGCAGACAAATAGTGGATCCTCACGAGTGGAAATTGGATCCTCATGTATTTCAAAAGTTGACAGTGTTATGGGAACTCCAGACATAGATCTGTTCGCTTCTCCACTAAATTACCAGTTGCCAAAGTTTTGCACAAAAATGTTTCATCACACAGCTTGGAAGGTGGACGCTCTATCATTCAGTTGGAACAATCTGCATGTATATGCCTTTCCACCTCTGCCTCTTCTTCCCAAGGTACTTTGAAGGCCAGACAAGACAAGCCAACCATGATTTTGATAGCACCGGATTGGCCTCGACAACACTGGTACCCACTACTGAGGAGTTTAGTCAGAGCACCTCCATGGCCTCTGCCTTTGATTCCGCACCTTCTGTCACAAGAGGACAGTCACTTCCTCAATGTCAAGATTCAGTCTCTGCATCTAACAGCCTGGCATATTCTGTTTTAGACTCTGGAGGGTCTCAGCTTCCACAACAAGTTTTGAATGTTATTTTGGAGGCCAGGAGGCCTAGTACCAGGAAAGTTTACGCTGATAAATGGAGGAGATTTTTATTTGGAGCAAAGGGAAGGACTTTGATGTCTCCAAACCTGATTTAAGTGTTACTCTTCAATATCTTACTGAATTATTGGACAAGGGTTTGTCTTTCTCCTCGATAAAGGTCCATGCTGCAGCCATTTCTGCTCACTATGATTGTGACCCTCCTTTATTCTCTCATCCTTGGTTTAAGCAATTTCTTAGAGGGCAAAGAATATAAGACCCCCACGAGAGCTCCTACTCCTGCTTGGGATCTCAATTTTGTGTTGGAAAAACTTACTCTACAACCTTTTGAGCCTGCAGCTACTGCCGAGTTAAAGTATTTGTCATGGAAAACTGCTTTTTTGTTGGCCATTACCTCTGCAAGAAGGGTTTCTGAATTACAGGCCCTCATGGCAGTGGAGCCTTTCCTGATCTTTCATAAGGATAGGGTATCTTTGCGTACTAATCCTTCCTTTATGCCTAAAGTGGTTTCTAGTGTGGCCTTAAATCAAACTATTCATTTGCCCACTTTTTATGCAAACCCCCAAAATAGAGGGGAGAAAATTTTGCATACTTTGGATATTCACAGGCAGTTGCGTTATTATTTGAGCAGAACAAAGGAGTTCAGACAGTCTCAGCAGTTGTTTGTTTCTTTTGCTTTGGGTTCACAGGGTAAACCTGTTTCAAAACAAACTATTTCTAAATGGATTGGGTTTTGTATTTCTTTCTGTTATTCCCTTCATGGTAAGGAGATTCCTGCTGGAATCAGGCCTCATTCCACTAGGGCTACTGCTACTTCTACGGCCTTTCTAAGGGGGGTAGCTACAAAGACATTTTGGAGGCAGCTACTTGGAGTTCAGTGCATACTTTTTCTAAACATTACCACCTTCCTCTTTATTCTAAGTCTAGGGCTGGATTTGCCACTGCAATTTTACAGGGCATTTTAGCGGCCCCTAATGCTTTATGATTTTTACCATCCTCCCTTTCCCGTTGCTTTGGGATTCTACCCATAAGTAAGGACTGCAGCAATGTGAGATGAAGAACATAGTACAGTTTTGTACCTACCATAAATGTAGATGTTTGAAGATCCGCATTGCTGCAGTCCAATTTACCCTCCCTCCTTCCCCACTGTAGTTTGACATGGGGCTATGCTTTAGGTGATGGTTGTTGTTGGGCATGTGTTTTTTTTTTTTTTTTGGGAGGTATTCTGTTTTTGGCTGTGGCCTTTCTGGTTTGGCCTTCTGACATCTGGGGCAAGAAAAGACTGAGGATATGACGTCGGTCATGCGCCTTTATACCCTGATGCTCTGATGTCAGATCTAGGCGTCCATGACCGACGTCAACCTAATACTTTGGTATTTGGGCCGACCGAGGACAGCGGACTACCCATAAGTAAGGACTGCAGCAATGTGGATCTTCGAACATCTACATTTATGGTAGGTACAAAACTGTACTTTTCCTCGGCTCCGGCTGGAGCCGAGGCATTAGAGATTCCTGAGTCGGCTCCGATCAGACCATCGGAGCCGACATCTAGAAAGAGATCGAGGTCACCGTCCCTTGGCTCCGTTCATTCGGCTCCAGCGTCTCCCTTGCTGTCTGAACGGAGCCACAGATCTCACTCCTCCAGGTCATCGAGGCTCTCAGATCACGACCTCCAGAGGGTAGTGAGTAGACTTTGAAGTCCGAGGCACTGGCCCAAATGCTCCAGAGTCCGACTCATCAGTCGATGCCTCAACTTGTTCCAATAAATATTCCTCCTCCGACTCCTTTGAGCTCGGGCGCCTCGGGACCGAGACTGTGGTAGCGTCGAGCCGATACAATTGTCTTCGGCTCCGTCGTCGGCCGATTTCTTCTTTGAAGAATCTCGGCGCCGGGCTTCCCTCGTCGGCTCGAGGGTGAGTGGCATCGGACCCTTGTCCGACCCCTCTCCCTCGGTGCTTCGGCTGTGAGTTCGGCTCCGACATCGCCTCGGAGCCATCTCTGTCGGTGCCGAGGGAGGTTCTCAGCCGGAGTGGGGACCTCTGGCTCTGCCGGACAGGGGTGCTCGAGGTCATGCGGAGTGTGTTGGAACCTTGTTCGACTCCACAGTCGGCTCCGTCCGCCCTTCCTCTTCAGTGCCTTTGGTTATGTCGACTCACTCCCTCATCCCAGACCGCAGAGAGCTAGCTCCTCAAGAATCCCCTGTGGGGATCTCATCCTCTTCGAGGCCTCCCTGAATTGGCAGGGAGCCCCTAGGAAGAGAAAGTGTAAGAGGAAGCACATAGACTCACCTGAGTCTGTCACCTCTGACACAGATTTAGAGGATTCGAGGGTTCCCACGTTCCCCTTCTGAAGATGTCTCTTTGCAGACATTCTAGAGATCCTGAAACAGAGGGGAAATTGGCCAGCCCTTAACCCTTCGGAGGATGAATCTGTGTATCTTGAGGCGTTTGGCTCTCACCCTTCCACCTCCTGGGTGCCCCCCTTGATCCCCTCATGCAGGTGGTTGCAAAGAAGGCCTGGACGGCTCCTGATTCAGTGGACCCTACCCCCAGGAGACCTTCCAAATTTATAACGGCACCAACTGACAAGCAATTTCTCACAAAAGGTGTTTCTGTGGATGCTATGGTGGTAGCTGCTGCCACCAAGAAGGAACTAGCTGATCCTTCAGTGCCTGTTCATCCCCCTAACAAAGAATCTAGGTCTATGGACAGGTACGGGAAGCGGATGTTCTCGTCAGCGACCTTTGCTATGCGTTCGCTGAATTACCTATGCCATTTTACTCGTCTTCAAAGGGACTTGATCAAAGAAGCGAGTGACATGTTGAAGGATCCTACAGCTGCGGGTTTTCAGGACAAGATGAACACTCAGCTGGCTACCCTGAACTCCATAGCTAACTCCTCCATGCGCCTCCTCTCTTATGCGGATGATGGAGCGAGCAGGGCCGCAGGGACAGGTGTGGCCTTGCGCAGGCATGCCTGGATGCGGCTATGCAACTTTGCGGACCCCTTTAAAACGTCATTCACTAATTCCCCATTTGATGGATCATCTCTTTTGGTCCTCAAGTGAAAGAAACCTTGACTAGGTGCGAGACAGATGGCAAGACTCTTTCTGCCGTCAGTCCGTTTCTCCACTCCTTCTAGGCCTTACCCCAAAGGCCAGAAAAGTGGAAAAATGTGGTTCATAAACAATCTCAAGGGACTTCGCCTGGACAGAGTCGGTTCCCGCCAGAGGCAGAGGGGAACAACAATGGTAGACGCCGCCCTAGAGGCAGGGGGTCCATGAGAACCAGGGCAATCGAGAAGCCTTCTCTGATAAGCCCTTTCAGCATCCCTGAGGTGTTGCCCGACTGCCCACCTTTGGAGGCAGTCGGGGATGTCACTGTACCCAGAAGCCTGGCTATCCTGACTCAAGACAAATGGGTACAGTCCATCATTTCGAAGGCTATACCATTCCCTTTGTTGCATTCCAAACCAATCAAAAAATCCCTTCCAGATGTTCCACCCAGCTCAAGGATCTTGCAGCTTTGGAAATTTCAAAGCTGCTTGCAAAAAAGCAATACAGCCAGTTCCAGCAGACCAGCAAGGATCGGAATCTACTCCAGGTTCTTTTAGTTCCAAAGAAAACAGGGACTGGAGACCAATTTTGGATCTCAGTATCTTGAACAAGTCAGTCAAGAAAACAAGATTTCGGATGGTCACGCTGCAGTCCATCCTTCCCCTATTGGGAAAGGAAACTGGATGTGCTCTATAGACCTTCAGGATGTACTATCACATAAAATGAACAGACGCTCCAGAAGATTCCTCCGCTTCAGGCTGGGAACCAGTCATTTTCAATTCAGGCCCTGCCCTTTGGTCTCACCACTGCCCCGGTGTTTACCAAATGCATGGCAGTGGTAGCTTCTCACCTGAGACGTCAAGGATTCCAGGTGTTTCCATATTTGACGACTGGCTCCTCACAGCTCCCACCAAGCATCTTCTTCTATTGGCCAGGGACTACACCTTTCGCATTTGTCAAAATTTAGGCATTTCAATAAATTGTGAAAAGTCTGTTTTGTCGCCTTGTCGTACTATTACCTTCATAGGCGCAAATCTAGACACAGTCAACATGTCTGTGAGACTAACAGATCAGAGAATAACAGACATACACAAACTGGTATCGCTCCTCTTCAGCAGCAACAGAATCAAAGCCAGGTTAGTTCTGAAAGTGTTGGGGATTATGGCTGCCATACCTCTGCTTCCATTAGCGAGATTCCACATGAGAATCCTTCAATGGATGCTCTTCACGCAATGGTCATACCAGCAACTTCCGATGTCCCACACCATCATGATTACGCAAACATGCAGAAATCATCTTCTGTGGTGGATGCCTCAGCTCTTGTTGGGAAGACCCTTTGTCCCTTCCTCCGGTTGCTACTCTGACAACGGACGCCTCCCTGATCGGGTGGGGGCATTATCAGGGCAGAACTGTCCAGGGCACATGGCAACCAGACGAATGCCACTTGCACATAAATGTTCTAGAGATGAGAGCAGTGCTTTTAGCGTTGCAAGCCCTTCAAGACTCTCTTCCCTTGGGAACGATAGCAATCCAGACGGACAATATGTCTGTAGTGTGGTATATCAACAAACAAAGGCGGAACCAGGTCCTACCCTGTGTCAAGAAGCACTCAGACTGTGGCAATGGGCGATTTCTTCTCAGCGGTTTCTGATAGCAATGCACATCCCTGGAAGTCCAATCAAATCGGACAAATTGAGCAGAGCTATCCTCATGCCTCACGAGTGGTCTCTGAAAGACTCTGTTGTGAGAAATTTTTCTCAAGTGGGGTCAGCCTTGCTGCACCTTTTGCTACTCCCAAAACAGCAAGTGCAGAGATTATTTCACCCTATTCCCTTTACCAGGCCAGCCCAGCAGAGACGCTCTAGTCCAAGTTTGGCCCCGGGACTTCTGTATGCATTTCCTCCTTCCCACTAATCTCTCAAGTGATACAGAAAGCTATCGCTCAGAAGGCCTCGTTGATCCTCATTGCTCCTTACTGGCCTCGACAGGTTTGGTTCCCCTTTCTACATCATTTTCTGTTGAGCGACCTTGGCATCTGGACCTAGTTCCAGATCTTTTGATCCATCAGTCGGGTCAGTTTCATCGCTCCCTTCCCTCTCTGAACCTCACTGCTTGGTTCCTCCAATTCCAACCTTAGCCAGGCTTCCTCAAATATCTCACTCTGTCCGAGATATTTTGATAGCTTCCCATAAATCTTCCACTCGAAAGATTTATTTGAGTAAGTGGAAAGCGTTTATATTGGGCTCAAGGAAGGGACATAGATCCTTTCACTGCTTCCATCCAAATGGTCCTTGATTTTCTAGCTGAACTCTTCCATGCAGGTTCATCTCCATCTACTCTTAAAGTTCAATTGGCAGCTATTTCTAACTTTCATGTGGGCATTTCAGAGTCTGCCATAATGGTCCCACAAGCTTTGCAAAGCATTTTTGAAGGGAGTTTTTCTACTCAGACCTCCTATAAGAAATCCTCCTCCTCCTTGGGACCTAAATTTAGTTCTTAGTTCTTTGATTCTTTCCCCTTTTGAACCTGCAGCCTCCTGTTCTTTAAAATTACTATCATGGAAGACACTCTTTCTGGTAGCTATTACTTCAGCTAGAAGAGTTTCAGAACTTCATGCACTCAGCTGTCGACCTCCTTATCTGTTGTTCCACAAGGACAGGGTATCTTTACGAACCAACCCGTCCTTTTTACCTAAGATAGCCTCGGCGTCTAACCTAAATCAAAGCATTGACCTTCCTGTGTTTTTTCCAGAATATTCTAACAGGTCTGAACAAAAATTGCATTGGCTAGATGTTCATCGTCAGTTAAGGTACTATTTGGATAGAACCAAACAATTCAGAAAATCTGACCAGCTGTTTGTCTCTTATGCAGAAGGCAGAAAGGGACTTTCAGTTTCAAAGGTATCATTATCTAGATGGCTAACATCTCTGATTTCCCTTGTTTATGAAATTAGACACCAAAAGCTGCCTAACAAACCTAAAGCCCATTCTACCAGAGCTTTGGCTACTTCTATAGCCTTCCAAGACAGACTGCCTATTGACACCATTTGTGCAGCGGCTACTTGGGCTACTCCTCACACTTTCATTTCTCATTATAAGTTGGATTTAGCTTCTAGGCATAGAGCTAACTTTGGTTCCACTGTTCTCAAGAGTCTGTTCCGTTAGGCCACCGGGACAAGGTGCTAGGACGGTCCCATCCAGCAAGAATGAAGGCGAGATAGACAACTTAACATATAGAAGTTATGTTCTTACCATAACGTTCCATGTTAGTTGTCTTCTTCTTCTTCTCCCACCCTCCTTCCCCTGGCCTGGACAGACCTAGAGGAGTTTTGATTGTGACCTCTCTTTCTACCACCTCTTACTTTAGGTATATGCTGCTGTGCATATTTTCCTGGATCAGGATGTAGGTCACCCTTCTCTTCTCCCTGGTTTATAGAGGTGGACTTTGTTTATAGTTATTCTGTTACTATTATAAGCTGGGCCTAGCTTACAAACGAGATCTGAGGTAACTCACGCCTAGCATTGTGGGATATAAGGGGAGCCTCGAGCCGGTGGAACCAACTCTCGAGCTTTTAGAGTGGCGAGCCGAGGTCGGCTCCGAACCCATCCAGCAAGAAGAAGGCGAGAAGAAGACAACTAACATGGAACGTTATGGTAAGAACATAACTTCTATTTTTCAGCAGAGGCCCGGGGGAAATAACAGCAGACACATGTCTTTACAACATGGGGAGGACACCAGGGAAAACCCACACACAAGCACAGGAAGGACATGCAGACTCCACACAGAAGGCCCTCCAGTGAAGAATCAAACCAGAGAACCTCTAGCTATGAGGCAACAATACTACCACTGCACCATCAACTATTTAAGGAATTAAAATTTCAAAAACCACAGATGTTTTGAGGAACAGAACAAAATATGAGGCAAAAATCTGTAAATGGTTCACAAATGGTGGTTGGTAGGGAATTCAGGCTCTTGTTACCTGGGTACAGGGTTCAAGCCTGAGGTATTCTCTAATTACCACCTGTGTTCTCTCTATAGCCACCAGTATAAATCAATTTGGGGGCACACACTGTATATTCCCTGCTGTTGGTTTTGGCTGAAACTGATCTTTGGAATAGTCCACTTCTCTTATGATTAATGAATTCTTAAAATGCTGGTAATGTGTTAAACTATAATACCTGTGATAATATACATATGGCTGCCATTCCTTCTGTGAAGTGAAACTTAAGATATCTTAAAGAAAGGACAAATGATGCTGCATGTTTTTGCTATATGAACTTAAATATTAAAAGTAGCTGTGAATGAAAAGACTGTGCGAGGACTGGCCACTTTTAATGTTAAGTGTCACTGTATGTTGTTGAGGTGTTGCAGTCTTCTCTTTTTTTTGTAGATTTTCTCTTTAATGCAGATTTTCATTACTTGAGCTCTTAACAATTTTTTTTTCTGTATGGGTGGATGTGCTTCAGTTTTAGCTGCTGTTATAATTAGCATTTATGGACACATTAATCTAAAAAGAATAATCATGTACATGTGAAATGCAAGTGCAGAATGTTGCTGCATATATTCATTGCCTCAAAAGCACACAACAGTTTTGTAACTATTTTAATGAGTGGTTTGAAGTGCAATAATCAATATGCTGGTGATTTATGGCAGGGTCATGTAGCTTGTCTCAATTTTACTTAAGCTAGAAGGTGGTGAATGAAGCACTCTATATTGTACTGCCTGACAAATTTTGAGACAGTGGCTCCCACAGGTAGCTTTAACAACCGTATCCATTCCCACATCAGACTAAAGGCTTCAGTTATAAACCGCTCTCCCTGGTGCCTCTGCACATATTTACTGGGAAATTTGTTTTGGTGAACAACTGAAGCCAATGATTGTGTGGATTGTTGTTGAAGTGCATTGTTTTCTCTAGAAACAATTTAAAAATCAAAAATGTTCACATGAATTAAATGTGTCTAGTGTTATTTCTGGAAAGGGTGCAGAGATGCTTAAAAAAAAAAAAAGAGGCAGATTTTTGCAATTACCTTACAGAAATGTGTGTAGTTTGTTTTACAGAGAAACCAGGCAGAATGTTCTTCCTCATCTGCTTAGATTCCATCTGGTGTGCTAGATCCTAACAAATGCTACTGCATAGTAGGGAGGACGTTCAGCAGAAAAATGTTTTTTTCCTTTAAGATAAAACAGATGTTGGTTAATTTAATAGTGATGCAAAGTAGTATTTATTTTTTCGAAGTGATGCACCATGGTTTTCATTTCTTGTTTTCATAGTGATGCTGTTTGATATACTAACTGACGTGATTCTTATCAAAACCCTATTCAGCAAACAATACCCTTTTAAATAATTCCTGAGTGAAACGATATGAACCTGTTCATATGAGTATATGGCAATCAGTGTCCACTTAATCGCACTTCAAATCTTTGTGCTGCTTTAAGGCAATTAGTAGCTTATGTGCCACATATAGTCACTTATTTACTCTAGGGTGGTTCATGTCCATATTTCATTAAACAAGAGTTACTAAAAATGAGACCAGCTCTATAAGCAGCATTCTCAAACTCAAGAGTTTGCAAATGTAAAACCTTGCTATTAAATTCTTGATATAATTTTTATTACGTACAAAGTTTTTAATGCACTCTAGTGCAAAGTTTTTACTACAAAGCTTTTTAATAACTCTGGTTTAATCATAGAATCTAGTTTATGGCATTTATACAAATGTAATGTTTGATGTTAAGTTGTCAATCTCGCCTTCATTCTTGCTGGATGGGTTCGGAGCCGATCCTCGGCTCCGACTCGGCACTTGCTAAGCTCGAGAGCTAATTTTACCAGCTCGAGGCAACCCTATATCCCATGATGCAAGGCGAAGACTACCCAGATCTCGTTTGCCGCTTTGCTAACGAGGTGCCTTTTTTTACCAGCTCCAGGTAAGTTTCTGAATAATAAGACTTTAGTCTCATCCCTTTAATTTTCATAACTATAGTTGTTTTTTGTTAACCTTAACACTTACTTTAACCCTATTCCCGTTGGTGTTCCCTTTTTTTTCGGGTTATTTATCCCCTTTCCCTAGGTTAGGCCTTAGGCCTTTCCGTTCCTAAATTTTTCCTGTCAGGGATTGTTTGTGTCTGACTGTGTTGTATCACTGTTTAGTTTTGATTTTTGGATTGGGTGTTTTTTGTTTGTGTGTTGGTGTTTTGTTTTTGACAACTTGTGTTTCCTCGACACAGCTATGTCGAAGGACACAAAGGTCTCAGGCTTCAAGAAGTGTGACTCGTGCTGTCAGAAGATGTCTCTGACAGACGGTCACACTTCTTGTGTTTACTGCCTGGGACCTCTGCACCTGCAGGACTCTTGTGCTATCTGTCATGCCTTCAGCCCAAGAGTCCTGCAGGAGCGCAGAAATAAATTGATATTGAGGGGCTTATTAAAGCCTGAGAGCTCCCCGACTAAGTCAGCGCCGGGGAAGCCCTCGAAACCCATCAAGCCTTCGGCTGAAAGTTCCAAGCCGTTGGCTACTGGTTTATCTTCTTCAGTGTTGAGATCGGCTCTGGCTGGAGCCGATCCTTCCATTATAGCAGTCACAGTATATCGGCTCCATCTGGCGCCGATACTGCCCAATCTGGACATTCAGTGTCTGCTCTGGCTGGAGCCGACGTATCCTCGGCTCCTTTGGATCCATCGATCTCTAAAAACAGATCTCGATCCCCCTCATTAGAGTCGATACGTTCGGCTCCGAGATCACCCTTGCTCTCGGAGCGGAGCCATCGGAGCTGTTCTTCTCGGTCGTCCAGGCTGTCTGATCACGACCTAGAGAGAGTGGTGAGTAGACTATTAAAGTCTCAGGCATTGGCCCAAATGCTCCATAGCCCATCTCAACAGACGGTAGCTATTTCACATCTACCAAACATTCCTCCTTCGATTCTCTTACAGAGCTCGGAGCCGGAGCTCCTCGGAACCGTGACCGTTGTAGCTTCCGAGCCGATAGCACCCCTTTCGGCTCCGTCGTACTCTGCTCCGATTTCCTCCTTGAGGCCTTCATTGGAGGGATCCGGGCGTCTGGTCTCTCTCGTCGGCTCCGAGGGGGCGAGTGGCATCGGACCCTTGTCCGACCCGTTCTCCCTCTCGGGCTTGGTTGGTGAACTCAGCCCGACATCTGCCTCGAGCCTTCCCTCGGTGAGGCCTGGAGTTCCTATCTCTTCGGAGCGGGAACCTTCTGGTCTCTCTGATGGGGGGAGCCTTCGAGGTGATGAGGAGTGTACTAGCCCCTGGGCTTAGTCAACAGACAGTTCCATCAGCTCCTCCCACTACAGTGCCTGCTGACGTCTCTTCCCACTCTCTTGCTCCCGGACCCAGAGATCCACTGCCTCAGGTTTCCCCATTGGGAATATCTTCCTCTTCCAAGGCTTCTCCTGATCCGTCAGGTGAACCTCCGTGTAAGAGGACATGTAAGAGGAAACATCTAGACTCCCCCGAGTCTATTACATCTGATACTGACCTGGATGAGTCGGAGGGATCCCCAAGGTCCTCCTCTGAGGATGTCTCTTTCTCAGACATCCTTGAACTCCTTAAGCAGAGGGGGAACTGGCCCTCCCTTAATCCTTCTGAGGACGAGTCGGTATACCTGGAGGCTTTCGGATCTCGACCGTCCACCTCCTGGGTGTCTCCGCCTTTCGACCCTCTTATGGATGTAGTGGCTTGGAAGGTGTGGATGGCTCCGGATTTGGTGGAACCTATTCCTAGGAGGCCTTCTAAATTCATTACGGCCCCACCAGATAGACACTATTTGACAAAGGGTGTCCCAGTTGATGCCATGGTGGTGGCTGCTGCCACAAAGAAGGAACTAGCTGATCCTTCAGTACCTGTCCATCCTCCCAACAAGAATTCTAGGACTATGGACAGGTACGGCAAGCGGATTTTTTTCTTCAGCGACTTTTGCCATGAGATCGCTGAACTACTTGTGCCACTTCACCCGCCTGCAAAGAGATGTTGTTAAAGAGTTGGGAGAAGTTTTACAGGATCCGTCAGCTGCTGGGTCTCAGGATAAGATTAGCTCACAGCTAGGAATCCTCAACTCCATTGTTAACTCCTCTATGCGGCTCATTTCCTATGCAGCCGATGGAGCGAGTAGGGCCGCAGGCACAGGAGTGGCTTTAAGGCGTCAGTCCTGGATGCGGCTTTGTAATTTGCAGACCCCTTCAAGGTGTCCTTCACAAACTCCCCTTTTGATGGTTCGACCTTGTTCGGACCTCAAGTGAAAGACACTTTGACTAGATGCGAACAAGATGGCAAGACACTCTCTGCCGTAGGAGTCCGTTTCTCCACCCCTTCAAGACCTTACCCCAAAGGACAGAAGGGAGGGAAAATGTGGTTCCGCAAATCTCAAGGAGTCACGCCTGACGCACTAAGTCAGTTTACCGCCAGAGGCAGAGGGGTAACAATAATACGCCGCCCTAGGGGCAGAGGGTCCGCAGAATCAGGGTAGCAGAGAGCCTCTTTCTGACAAACCCTTCCAGCATCCCTGAGATGTTGCCCGATTGTCCACCTTCGGAGGCAGTCGGGGGAAGATTATCGCTGTACCCAATAGCCTGGCTTTCCCTTTCTCAAGACAAATGGGTACAGTCGATTATATCAGAGGGTTACAAAATTCCCTTTATTCAAACCCCAATTCAGCAAAAGGGAACCCTTCCAAACGTTCCACCCGGTCTAAGGGAACTAGCAGTACTAGAAATATCAAAACTGCTAGCAAAAAGAGCCATCCAGCCAGTCCCAGCGGACCAAATAGGATCCGGAATCTAATCAAGGTTTTTTTTAGTTCCAAAAAAGACAGGGGACTGGAAACCAGTATTAGATCTGAGCAAACTAAACAAGTTTGTAAAGAAATCAAGATTCCGGATGGTCACGCTTCAGTCCATTCTACCCTTTCTGGGCAAGGACAATTGGATGTGCTCGATAGATCTTCAGGATGCGTGCTATCACATACAAATTCACAGACGCTCCAGAAGATTTCTCTGCTTTCGGCTGGGGACCAGTCACTTCCAATTCAGGGCCCTGCCCTTTGGACTCACTACAGCCCCCAGTGTGTTCACCAAATGTATGGCAGCGGTTACGGCTCACTTGAGACATCAAGGATTCCAGGTGTTTCCATATCTAGACGACTGGCTCCTCACTTCCACCACCAGGCATCAACTTCTCCAAGCCAGAGATTACACCATTCACATTTGCAGAGGGCTAGGGATTTCTATAAATTTCGAAAAATCTGCCTTGTCACCTTGTCAATCTATTACTTTTATAGGCGCAAAATTGGACACTGTACAACTTTCAGCAAAGTTAACAGACCAAAGGATCTTGGACATTCAAAGTCACGTCCAGGTGATTCTTCTCAGCAACAAAATTCAGGCCAGATTTGCTCTGAAGGTATTGGGTCTTATGGCGGCCGCCATAACACTTCTTCCCTTTGCCCGCTTTTACATGCGTCTTCTACAATGGATGCTATTCGCCCAATGGTCTTTTCAACAACTTCCCATGCGTCACAAGATCACAATAACTCCAACTTGCAAAAGGCATCTGACCTGGTGGATATCGTCCCCTCAAGTCCATCAGGGCAGACCCTTTGTTCCTCTTGCCCCGGTTGCCACGGTTACATCGGACGCCTCCCTGATCAGGTAGGGGGGGGGCATTATCAGGGCAGAATGGTCCATGGCACTTGGCAACCTTTCGAATACCATCTGCACATAAATGTCCTGGAGATGAGAGCGGTGCCTTTAACGTTGCAAGCCCTCAACGACTCTCTTCCCCTGGGAACTATTGCAGTCCAAACTGACAATATGTCCGTAGTGTGGTATATCAACAAACAGGGCGGAACCAAGTCCTATCCACTGTGTCGAAAGGCTCTCAGACTTTGGCAATGGGCAATCTCTTCTCAGTGGTTTCTGATAGCAACGCATATCCCCGGGAAATCCAACATCATAGCGGACAGATTGAGCAGAGCTATTCTCATGCCTCACGAGTGGTCTCTCAAACAATCAGTGACGGAAGAGATTTTTCAGAAGTGGGGCCTTCCTTGCTGCGACCTTTTCACTACACCTCAAAACAGCAAATGCCCAGACTTCTTCTCTCTCTTCCCCCTTCCAGGCCATCCCCCCAGAGACGCTCTAACCCAAGATTGGCCCCGGGGACTTCTTTATGCCTTTCCTCCCTTTCCGCTGATACCTCAACTAATTCAGAAAGCAACCGCCTTGAGAGCCAAGTTGATTCTCATTGCCCCTTATTGGCCTCGACAGATATGGTTTCCGTTCCTACATTGTTATCTCTTGGTACAGCCATGGCATCTGGACCCGGTTCCAGATATTCTAACCCACCAATCTGGGCAGCTGCACCAATCCATACCTTCTCTCAACCTCACTGCTTGGTTGCTCCACTTCCATCCTTAGCCAGGCTTCCTATGATTTCTAATCCCGTCCGGGATATCATAGTAGCTTCCCTAAAATCTTCTACCAGAAAGATTTACTCTAGTAAATGGCGACGTTTGTCCTTCTGGGCAAAAGCTAGGAACATAGACCCCTATACTGCTCCAATTCATTCGGTCTTGGACTTCCTAGCTGAGATTTTTCATTCAGGATCCTCTTCCTCCATAGTAAAAGTTCAGCTGGCAGCCATTTCGAATTTTCATATAGGCCTTTTGGACCCCACAACATTATGTCACATAAACTTTGCAAGGCATTCCTTCGAGGTATCTTTTTACTTAAACCTCTGATTAGAGACCCCCCACCACAGTGGGATCTAAATTTAATTTTAGCATCCTTGATTCTTCCCCCTTTCGAACCTGCGGCTGCCTGTTCTTTGAAATTTCTTTCTTGGAAGACACTTTTTCTAGCTGCCATTACTTCTGCCAGGAGAGTATCTGAGCTTTATGCTCTCTGCATTCGTCCTCCCTACTTAATCTTCCACAAAGATAGGGTATCTCTAAGGACTAATCCGTCTTTCTTACCAAAAGTGGCATCGCAGACTAACTTAAATCAATCCATTGATCTTCCAGTGTTTTTCCCGAATTATTCTGATAGAGTGGAACAAAAGTTACATTGTCTTGATGTTCACCGCCAGCTCAGATATTATCTGGACAAAACTAAACTTTTTAGGAAATCTGATCAACTGTTTCTATCCTATGCAGAGAACAGGAAAGGCCTTCCAGTTTCCAAGGTGACTTTATCTAGATGGCTGTCTTCTGTGATTACTTACATTTATCAGCTCAGAGGCAAAGAGTTGATTTCTAAGCCAAAAGCCCATTCTACCAGAGCTCTAGCTACATCGACAGCTTTTCAAGCTAGACTTCCAATAGACACTATTTGTGCAGCAGCCACATGGGCCTCTCCTCATACCTTTGTTTCACATTACAAATTAGACTTGGCCTCCAGAGACAGAGCGAATTTTGGTTCCACCGTTCTCAAGAGTCTGTTCCATTGAGCCACCCAGGATAGAGGTGCTAGGGACGTGGTCCCATCCAGGAAGAATGAAGGCGAGATTGACAACTTAACATTAAGAAGTTATGTACCTACCATAACGTTCCATGTTAGTTGTCTTTTCTCGCCTTCTTTCTTGCGTCCCGCCCTCCATCCCCCTAGCCTGGTCAGACAGAGAAGATTATGCCTCTTCTATTAAGAGGTTTTATTCCTTTTCTAGCTATTCAGCTTCTAGTGTCACTAGATTAGGTTAATCCTTTCTAGAGGATTATGATGTTATTTAGTATTGTTACTTTCTTCCTCCTCTACAGTTGGAAGAATATATTACTATTTCCTTAGCTACCAAACGAGATCTGGGTAGTCTCCGCCTTGCATCATGGGATATAGGGTTGCCTCGAGCTGGTAAAATTAGCTCTCGAGCTAAGCAAGTGCCGAGTCGGAGCCAAGGATCGGCTCCGAACCCATCCAGCAAGAAAGAAGGCGAGAGAAGACAACTAACATGGAACGTTATGGTAGGCACATAACTTCTTATTATATAAACTTTGTCATATATGTAGTTTTGGGAATGTCTTTTTAAGAAATTAATTGGTTGTCCTGCGTTTTGTGGATCAAGTGACTATTTAAGGAATGCTTACTTTTGTGTTATACTTCTGATGAAGCGCTTTTCATTTGCAAAATTGCAAACTTCAAGTGTTGAATTTTATTAAATTAGTGTGACGACTCTACAGCTGCTTGGGCTTGTGTTTTTTGTTTTGAATAGTTGCTTGTGCCTTGAATGACCCTCTAATATACTTATTCCTGATCCTGTCCACCCTCAACACACCCAGTGCAAATCTTAACATCTTTAACTCTACCACATCCAGCTCTAACTCCTGCCTTTTTGTCAATGCCACTGTCTCCAATCCATATAACATAGCTGGTCTCACTACCCTCTTGTAGACCATCCCTTTCACTCTTACTGGTATTCGTCTGTCACAAATCACTCCTGACACTCTTCTCCACCCACTCCATCCTGCCTGTACTCTCTTCTTCACCTCTCTTCCACACTCAGCATTACTCTGAACTATTGATCCCAAGTATTTAAACTCATCCATCTTCGCCACCTCTACTCCTTGCATCCTCGCCATTCCTCTATCCTCCCTCTCATTCACACACATTCTGTCTTAGTCCTGCTGACCTTCATTCCTCTTCTCTCTAGAGCATATCTCCATCTCTCCAGGGTCGTCTCCACCTGTTCCCTACTCATTCCAGATCACAATGTCATCTGCAAACATCATAACACATGCAAATAAGAAAGGGCTCAGAGCTGATCCTTGATGTAATTCCACCTTGACCTTAAACGCATCCGTTACTACCACTGCAGACCTCACCGCTGTCACACTACCCTCGTACATATCCTGTACCACTCTTACATACTTCTGGCACTCACGACTTCCTCGTACAATACCACAACTCCTCTCTAGGCACCCTGTCATATGCTTTCTCTAAGTCTACAAAAGCACAATGCAACTCCTTCTGACCTTCTCTGTACTTCTCCATCAACACTCTCAGAGCAAACATTGCATCTGTAGTGCTCTTTCCCAGCATGAAACCATACTGCTGATCACTAATCATCACGTCCCTTCTTAACCTAGCTTCCACTACTCCTTCCCATAACTTCATGCTGTGACTGATCAGTTTAATCCTTCTGTAGTTAATACAGCTCTGCACATCACCCTTATTCTTACAAATCAGTACCAAAACAGTTTTTCCATTCCTCAGGCATCCTCTCACTTTCCAAGATTTCATTAAACAATCTGGTTAAAAACTCCACTGCCATTTCACCTAAATACCTCCATGCTTCCACGGGTATGTCATCTGGACCAACAGCCTTTCCATTCTTCATCCTTTTCATCGCTATCCTTACTAATCCATTGCAGTTCATGATTCACTATCCCCAAATCATCCAACCTTCTCTCCCTCTCATTCTCTTCATTCATCAACCCCTCGGAGTACTCTTTCCATCTGCTCAACACACTCTCCTCGCTTGTGAGTATGTTTCCCTCATTATCCTTTTATCATCTTTACCTGCTGCACATCTTTCCTAGCTCAGTCCCTCTGTCTAGCCAATTGGTACAGGTCCTTTTCTCCCTCCTTAGTGTCCAACCTTTCATACAACTCGTCATATGCCTTACCCTTAGCCTTCGCCACCTCTCTCTTTGCCATGCACCTCATCTCCTTATACTCCTTTCTACTTTCTTCATCTCTCTGATAGTCCCACTTCTTCTTTGCCAACCTCTTTCTCTGTATACTCTCCTGTACTTCCTCATTCCACCACCATGTCTCCTTGTCATCCTTACTCTGTCCAGATGTCATACCAAGCACCTTTTTAGCCGTCTTCCTTACTAGCTCTGCTGTAGTTACCCAGCTATTTGGTAACTCTTCACTGCCACCCAGTGCCTGTCTTAACTCATCCATGACCTCCACCTCACAATTACCACCATTTGATCCTTGGTGCTGTCCTCTTCTTGATCACCAACGTCATCCTACAAACCACCAGCCTATGCTGCTTAACTGCACTTTCCCTGGTCACCACTTTACAGTCTCCAGTCTCCTTCAAACTGGCCCTCCTACATAAGATATAATCAATCTGTGTGCATCTTCCTCCACTCTTGTATGTCACCCTATGCTCCTCCCTCTTGTTAAAATACATATTCAGCACAGCCATGTCCATCCTTTTCGCAAAATCCACTACCATCTGACTTTCTGCATTCCTTTGTTTAACACCATACCTACCCATCACTTCCTCATCCCCTCTGTTCTCATCGCCAACATGCCCATTGAAATCTGCTCCAGTCACCACTTCTCATAACTTGCAGTTAGCTGCAAATTTAGCTAGAGCCCTTTGGTATTGTTTTTTACTAAGTAAAAATATATGCCAAACAGGGAGACTCTACCAGAAGTCTTTCTTCAAAGACTAAAATCTCCCTCTCTGTCATCAGTCTGTTCGACCAAACGCCTTAAAGAATTAGATGTGGAGAGACTGGTGAATAAAATATTGTGGGCTACAGGTCTTACAGGACTGCCTTCAGCTCCAACCCCTTTGGGTCCATGAGCTGAATATTCATTCACCCCTTTAACCATTCCTCCTCTGACTTCCGAGTTTACAGGCGAGTTGTCCGGCGCCAACTGTATCAGTTCCAGAGATCGATTTCTCTTTGGAACCGGTCATTAATCTGAGTTTTTAGGTTATTTCAGAACCGGAGACCTCCTGGGGGTTGTATCTGACCTCTCTGCTCTGAGGAGCAGGAGTCCACTCTAATTTTTTTTTGGAGCCATCACTGCACCTTGGAGTGCCAGGTGCAGTTCAGTTTGCCTCTGCTTTCTGTCTCAGGGGTTTTTTTTTTTTGGCGGGAGGTGTGACAACCTTGGTTCTGAGGCAGTCTCTCTCTCTCTCTGTTCCAGGCTCCCTCCCCTCTTTGGGGCATCCAGCCTTTGAGGCAATGGAGAGGGCTTTGTCACTTAGTGACTTAGATGGCCCCTTCCTTCTTGGAGCAGACTCTATCTTCATGCCCAGTTATTCGACCTGTCTCTCCACTGGGGCAGTGAGTGCCGAAACCTCAGGAATCTCCAACACAAATTCTGTCATCTTCTGATACCTCTTCAGATTATCCCCCTGAAGAGGTTCTTCAGAAGTAGTAGTGCAAGAGTAAGCACTTGAAGGCTTGAAGTCCCAAAACCCGTCCTCAGAGGAATCAGTTTACCTGCAGGCTTTTGGCACTCACCAGTCTACCTCTTGGATGACTCTGCATGCTGACAAATTGTTTATTTCCAAGTGGACGTGGAAGGCTCCAGATACCATCGAACCCATCACCAAGAGACCGGACAAAGCTTTATCTGCACCCGGATGAGGAATTTTGGACTAAAGGTTTAGTGCTAGATTTGATGGTCATAGAGGCCGCCACAAAAAAGGAACTTGCTAAGGAGAGTTCATCTATCCATCCACCCAGTAGACACTTGGGCAATGAATAGATTTAGGAAGCAAGTTTATGCTTCATCGACCTTCGCTTTAAGGTCTTTGAATTTCCATGCACATTTACCAGACTCTAAAGGGATCTGATCAAAGAGTTGTGGAATACTCTCACGGGAGCTGTTACTGAGGGAGTCCAAGAGAAGTTTGCTTCCCAGTTGGCCACCCTGGAGTCTGTCAACTTCGTCCATGAGACTCATTGCACATGCAGCTGAAGGAACCACAGAGTGACAGGTTCAGGTGTAGCCACAAGAAGACACGCCTGGATGCGCCTTTGTGACTGCAGACCCATTTAAGTCTTCAAAAGTCAATGCACCTTTGGACAGATTGTCTGTGTTTGGCCCAAATGTTAGACATTGTCCAGGTATTAGAAGGATGGTAAGACCGTTTCTGTTGTGTGTACATTCTTCCACCCTCCAAAGATCCTTCTCCAGGAATCAGAGGAGTGGTGGAAAAATGTGGTTCGAAGACACGTGTGGTGTCAATTCTTCCAGGGGCAGAGGGGGGAACTACAATGGATGACACTATCCCATGTGGCAGAGGTGGTCTGCAGAACCAGGGCTTCAGGGACTCTTTCCTGGGTAAGCCCTTTCAGCTTTCCTGAAAGGAAGTCTGATGTCTTCCTCAGGAGAGGAACCTACATATGTGGAGGTCCTGCACATAAACTTACCCAAGCAAAGGAGACCACTGAGGCAAAAACACACGCGATCTCCATAGCCCTCAACACCACATACCATGCATAGTCCACACACCTGTGCCTCAACCACTAAGGATTCACCATAAACCCAACATATCAGTCATAGATGACTCCATTGTGAGACGCACATGCCTGTCACCAGACTGGATAAGGAAAAAGTCACGGTTACTTGTTAGATGCCAGAATCCACCATATCGCACACATGCAGTCAAGTCTCTCAACAGCAGGTACTGTTATGACTGTCATAGTCCATGTTGGCGTGAATGACTTGAGATGTACCTCTCTGGATTGTATGAAGAAAGATCATGACTGAGCTCGCTGATTGTGTCCCAGGCAGATATGTCCCAAGCCTTAAGCAGCATTCTGTCTTCACACAGAATGATACCACAATACAAACAGAAAATGATTAACTTTAACAATTGGCTTAGTTTCTGGTGTCATTCCAGGGGGATCCAGTACCTGACAGTGTGTGGAAGATGATCGACAGACCATGATGCTTTGCCAGAGATCGCCCGCATCTGTCTCACCTGGGTTTCAGGCTTCTGGCAAAGGCTTTTTTCCTCCCCTATAGTGCCTTTTTAGATAAGTGATAAGGTTAAAACTACCAACATAAAAATTTCAACAAAACACAAATTAAAGGTTATGCTGATAAAACACGAAGTCTAAACCTGAAACTACACTCATTGCAAGCATTCCTAACCCTGGAAAATGCTGACATCTGTGCAGTCACAGAAATCTGGTTCAAAGCTGCAGAGAGCACCCCAGCCTTACTTGGTTACTCGTCCTATCATAGATTCAGACCTCAAACTGTGAACAGTAAAGCTAAAGGAGGTGGAGTTTCAATATACATTAAAGACGTACACACCTCCAGGCTGGTCAAACAGTATGATGCACAGGAGCCACTCCAGGTGCAGTTAACTATTGACAAGATCCCTATTTAAATCATAGCTAGCTACCTGCCCCCAAATCTGACTCAAGATGCCCCATCCACCTATTTGGACCTGTTCGACTCTATCAAGATTCAACCCTTTACCCTGGTCCTGGTTGACTTGAACTTCCGAAACATAGACTGGAAGAAATACTCATGCCAGAACACAAATGCCTAGAGATTTCTTGATTTTGTCAATGGAAATGCCTTGGGACAGCTAGTCGATACCACCACAAGGGGTGATAATATCTTGGACTTGGTATTAACCAACATGAGTAACCACTGCAGCATCCCTATAGTATCATCCTCCCTTGTTAAGATCCGACCACAACAAGGTCACTTTTGAAGTCACCATCTCCCTCAACCTCCCTCTAGCTAGGCTCAGACATAAAAACTTCTCCAAAGCTGAATACAGCCTCCTGAGGGGTGGTATAACAGCTTCACAGCCCCCTCCCCCTCTGTAGGAACTGGCACCAATATCCAAAACTACACCAAAGCACTATACAAGCATTTATATAGATGCATGGAATTGGGTATACCTGACCGGACTAAGCCATCCTCCACAAGTAAGAGCAAACATGTCTGGTGGACATCTGCAATAAATAAGCTCTATAACAAAAGGAAAAAAATTGATGACCGAGAAGGAGCAGGTGGCCAATTGGAAGCAATGTCTCCTTAGCCTGAACAAGCAAATAAGAACACTAGTGAAATCCTCCAAAGCAAGCTTGAGTCCACATTGGCCACATCTACTAGAGACCATCATAAGATCTTCTTCACATATGTCTGTAACCTCAAAGGAAGCACCCAGATCTGTCCAGAACTGGTGGTCAAGGACACCACATGTATAAATGCCAAAGATATAGCAAACTTGCTGGCTGACAGATTCAGTGAAAACTTTACCCCTCTGTTCCCCCATCAGTAAATCAGGACATCCCCAGTACTTGCATCCTTCCCCTGATATCTAGGGAACAGGTCATCACTGTGCTCTCAAAGGCAAAAAATACAGCCTCCATGGGACCCAATAACATCCCAGGCTGCATCCTAAATGAACTCTGACAGGAACTTGCAGCACCACTAGGTACCCTATTCAACCAAAGCTTGCATACTGGCTTCATCCCAGTTGAGTGAAGGACAGCTATTGTCATCCCTTTACACAAAGGTGGAGTGTCCACCAATCTGGGAAGTTATAAGACCCATCAGCCTAACTAGCCTGATATGCAAGGCCATGGAACACATTATTATGGACCTCATTAACCAGAGCATTGGCAACCTCCAAACACTTGATCCCACACAGTTTGGCTTCATCAAAGGGAGGTCATGTCTGCTAAATTTGGTTGACTTCTTTGAGACCGTCACCAAAGCCATGGACGAGGGGGAAGTTGGTGCACACCACCTACCTTGATCTAGCCAAAGCCTTTGACACGATTCCCCACTTGGGCATAATAGATAAACTCTCTCAACTAGGCATCAATCCATATGTTGCCAGATGGGTAGCAACTGGCTCACTGAAAGAACCTACATAGTCAAAATAAGGAAAGGCACCTCAAGCAGTAGACCCGTAACAAATGGCATACCCCAGGGTTCGGTCTTGGGGCCTCTGTTATATGGGATATACTTTTCTGAGGTGCAGGCCAAAACCAGTGGGCTATGGCTGACCACGTTTGCAGATGACTGCAAGCTGGGTGCTGTCATCAATTTCCCTAGTGATGTGGGCATCCTCCAAGAGGGTTTCACTCAGACAACTGACTGATGCCAGAAACATGGCCTCAAGCTAATTACTAAAAAAATGCATCATCATCACCTTTGGGGAGAGTGATGTCCCCACAAATTATCATATTAATAACAGCGTCCTAAGCATCAGATGAGAGGGATTTGGGCACCCAGGTTGATAGCAACCTGACTTTTGACCATTATGTTGCTTCCATGGTATGATAAGCCTTCTATATGGCCCTCCTCATAAGTGAGGGTATCTCATCCAGGGACAAGGTCATAACATCCCTGTATTCTTCCCTTATAAGGCGCATTATTGAGTACAACACACCTTTCAGCATGTACCTCACAAAGCATATGCAGCAGCTGGAGAGACCACAGATGTTCCTCACCAGCAGAATCCAGGGCCTCAAACATCTACCCATACACAGGCTAAAAGCCCTATCCCTGTACTAAGTTTCATACAGGCTCCTCAGAGGTGAACTGTGTCTGGCATAAAAAACAGACTGCAGCCACAGATGCAGAAGCAGTGTGGTGAATACAGTAAAAAATTAAACAACCAATGTGTTCTTGCGCAAGAAACGGTCACTTTAATGTGATAAAATCACAGATACTTGGTTTTCGCCTTTTACAATCCAGGCATCATCAGAGTCGAATAAAAAATCACAACAGCCACATAAATAGAAATACAGACGGACATAATTTCCTGTAACATCATGCATTGATGAATACTATACTAATTTATAAAAAAAAAATCCATATAGTTAGAATTTCTCCAATAACAGAATAAAATTCCAAGTAATAAAACCATGTATATGTTAAATATTGTGTAAAAATATTTTTTATAACCTGTTTTACTTAAAAACTGTTTGCATTCACTCAGGCTTGTAAAAGCCTGAATTTAAACCTGTTTTGCCCTTTTTTCAGGATACTCGAGATGGAAATTGTCATTGATACCAGATTTCACTCTGGCGTTAAGTCTTAATTGCTATTCTGTTTCCTTGATCTGCAGATCGAGGTCAACATCACCCCCTCTTGTAGTGGCCAAAATCAATAACAAAAAAATAGGAACTTTTTGAAATTTGTACAAACTGTACTGTGTTTGTAATGAGCGATGGTGCACTTTGCATTTCTAATATCCCTGTTGTGTTCTATAATCCTGTCATGCAGTTTCCTGGTGGTCTTGGCTATATATAATGCAGGGCAGGAAATACAGATGGCAATATAAACGACAGTTTTAGAATTACAATTACACCACCCTGGACATTGTAAGTTCCTACCATAAGAGTCAATCTGGACATGGGGTCCATTAATAAATCTACAGCTTGAACAGAAGCCACATTTATGCATCCTGGAGACATAATAGTTCATTTTAGTATCCATGTCCCCCTCCAAAATTTCTTTAATATATTTGCCTCTACTGAAAACAGTCTTAGGCTCTGACCCTAATTTGTTTTTCAGGTCATTGTCTAATAAGGCTCCCCAAATTTCATTCATGCTCCCCTTTAAAGGTGAGGCATCTTGATTAAATGGTAAAATCATAACATCATATCTGAAGTAGGCAGACTTCATTCGTCTGCAACCTGTGGGTATCGGATCCAACCTCGGATCCGAGCCGGCAATTCAAAAGCTTAGGCTCCGAGCTCCTAGCTCCTCCCTCTTACCCATAATCCCCTGCCAAGCCCTGACTGACCCCAGATTTCGTTTGCCGCTTTTCAAGTAGCTACGGAATTCCAGAGCTCCTGGCGTTGGTGAAGATAAGAAATAGTTTTTTGACTAAAAAAGTTTTAAAAATCTTTATTTTCTTTCTTGAGTTAGTTAGTGTTGAGTGTGTTTAGGCTTTCCTCTCTTTTGTTAATTTTATCGGGTTTTGCGTAGTTTGTTTGTGTGTGTTGTGTGTTAGGCCTTAGGGTTACTATGTCTGACGCCCATAAGGCTGTTTTTTCGAAATGTACCGAGTGTGGCCATAAGCTGTCCCCGGCAGATGGCCACACTCGGGTCATCTTGGGGTTGAACACCTGTCATCTGGTTGTACCATTTGTGCAGGGTTCAACCCCTGGGCTTTGAGGGAGCGGAGGTCGAAGTTGGTGCTGGCGGGTCTTTTACCTCCAGATACCGCTCGGCCTCTGCCCTTCCACTCAGCAACCTGTTGCTGTGAGTTCTCCCCCTCCGGCTGGGACTCAACCTCCCTCTAAGTTGCCGGAGGGGAAGGATTCCTCTAAGGAAAGACAGAAGGAGAGGCACAGGAGAAGCACCACAAGAGGAGAGCCGAAACTTCTAGTTCGGCTCCTCCATCTAAGCGGGCCTCCCTGTGCCTTCTAGCTTTCCTCCTCCTCGGCTCCACTCCCTCGGTTCTCTCCTGGACACGAGGAGGAGGAGGCTAGCCCTTCCAGGAGGACCCCGAGGCGGCTCTCTAGGTCCGCCACGGTGGGCCCCTCTAGATCAACCTTTTCTATGAGCGAAGCTGATATGGACCGGATGATGAGGAAATTCATCCAGGCCCAAATGCAAATGGGAGTGCTCCTAGCCCCCATCCGGGAGGGGCTTCGACACCTTTTTCGCCCCTTGGCTCCTTCTCCGACCCATACCACGGGTTCGGAGCTGTCGGCGCCGTGCAGATTTGGATCCGGGGTGGGTCGGATCCGATGGGTCGGCGCACCTCGGATCCGTCCCATCCCTTGAGTGCTTGGGCCGGACCCGACCTCTCGAGCCGAGGGCCGAGCCTCGGATCCGAGGGAGCTGGTGTGTTCGGCCCGCCCAGGTCGGAGCACACGGTCTCGGATCCGACTGCTTCGCTCGACTTCGATCCGCGCCGGATCCGAGTGGGGTCGGCTCGGGCTTAGAGAAGCTGGCTCCCCTCGGCTTCGGCGTAGTGGAAAGGGCACTGTAGAGGACATCCGACCCCGGTCCCTGCCACGGCTCCATCCCGCACTCCATTGCAGTTGGGCCAGGCCCCCACCAGCCGGTCCCAGGGACAGCCCGCCTCGATGTCCCAAGTGGTTCCCTTGGAACATCCAACTGCTGAAGAGTACTCCTCGGACAGCCCCCCCGATGAAGTACCTCGGAAGCGTAAGTGCAAGAGGAGGCACATGGACTCCCCTGAGTCCGTCACTGAAGACACAGATTTGGATGAAGGGGAAGGCTCCCCTAGGTCACCCCCTGAGGACGTCTCATTTGGAGACATCATGGAGATGTTAAGGATCAGGGGGGGGTGGTCTGCCCCCAAGGCTTCTTCGGACGAGTCTGTGTTCTTGGAGGCATTCGAGGCGGGCCCTTCTACCTCTTGGGTGTCCCCTCCTGCTGACCCCTGGTGGATCTTATTTCCATCAGGGCGTGGAAGGATCCGGACACCATTGAGCCTATCCCTAAGCGCCCGGACCGCATTCTTTCTCCTCCATCAGACCGCACCCACTGGAGTAAGGGTCCCCCAGTAGATGCCATGATGATGGCTGCAGCCACGAAGATGGAATTGGCCCAGGAGAGTCCCTCCGTGCATCCTCCGGGCAAGGAGTCCCGTTCGATGGATCGCATTGGGAAGCGAGTTTTTAGTTCAGCAACCTTCTCCTTGAGAGCGCTGAACTACATGGCACATGTCATTAGGATGCAGCGGGATCTCATTAAAGAATACGCTGCATCTCCCCCGGAGTCCATCTCGAGTGAGGATAAACAGGTTTACTCCACCCGAATGGCCACTCTCAGATCAGTTTCCAATACTTCTATGCGGCTACTGTCTCATGCTACTGAGGGAGCCGCTAGAGCCAGCGGAGCAGGCCTAGTCATGAGGCGACAGGCCTGGCTCCGCCATTGTGATTTTGCAGAGCCCTTCAAGGCGACCTTCGCGAATGCCCCCTTCAATGGTTCTGCCTTGTTTGGCAAGACTGTTCGCTCCCCAGAGGTCCTTCTCTAAGAACCAAAAGGGACAGAAGAAGATGTGGTTCCGGAAGTCACAGCAGTCCCAACCTGCTCCGGATAACCAGTCCTTCCGTGGCAGAGGAGGACGGGGAGGTCGTCGTGCTAGAGGCAGGGGGGCTCCTGGCAATTTTGGGTCCAGAGAACCTTTCTCTGAGAGACCCACGCAGCAGCCCTGAAGGGTTGCCCGGCTGTCCGTCTCTGGAGGCAGTCGGGGGGCGGTTTTTGATGCACCTGACTTCTTGGGAGTCCATAACAACAGACAGTTGGGTGCTTCGAGTTATATCCAGAGGATATTCTATTCCCCTATTCAAGGTTCCCAAATCTCGCAGCCTCCCAGATGTTCCACCCGACCAAAGGGAGGCGGCAGCTATCGAAATCAAGCAGCTGCTAGAAAAAAGAGCCATCCAGCGCGTCCCCAGATCAAACCGGATTAGGGTTTTACTCCAGGTTCTTTTTGGTGCCAAAGAAGACGGGGGACTTAAGACCAATCTTAGACCTTTCCCAGTTGAACCTGTCAGTAACCAAGCAAAAGTTCCGGATGGTCACCCTGCAATCTATACTCCCCCTCTTGAGGGAGAACGACTGGATGTGCTCCATAGACCTCAAGGATGCGTACTACCACATTCGGATGGACAGACGATCCAGGAGGTTTCTTCGCTTCCGGCTGGGAGCCAGTCATTACCAGTTCAGGGTCCTCCCCTTTGGTCTCACCTCAGCCCCCAGGGTGTTCACCAAGGTGCTAGCGGTGGTAGCGGCCCACCTGAGGCTCCAGGGATTACAGGTCTTTCCGTACCTGGACGACTGGCTCCTGACGGCATCATCAAGGCATCTTCTGTGCTCAGCCAGGGATTACTTTCTTCAACTAGCACCAAGGCTGGGCATCACGATAAACTGGGAGAAATCTTTTCTGAACCCCACACAAGTTATAGATTTCATAGGAGGAAGACTAGACACCAGATCAATGCGAGCCTTCCTCACCCCAGACCGTATTGCCAGCCTGAAGTGTCATGTGACAGCCATCCTGCAACCATCTCCAACTGCAGCTTCGGTCCTGAGGGCCCTAGGTTCTATGGCGGCAGCTATTCCGCTTCTCATTCATGCCCGTTTACGCATGCGGGTTCTTCAATGGACCCTTCAAGTTCAGTGGTCCCCTCTTTGTTCTTCTCTAAACGCTCCGATTGCGATCAGCAGAGCGTGCAGGGACTCCCTTCTTTGGTGGCTTCTTTCTCCGGAGCCCCTGGCAGGGAGACCTTTTTGCGCTGCATTTCCCCGAGCCACAGTCACCGCGGACGCTTGTTGCCTCGGGTGGGGGCATTCTGGGAAAGATTGTCCAAGGCACGTGGAATCCCACAGAGACGTCATTGCATATAAATGTCCTGGAAATGAGGCGGTGCTCCTAGCGTTGCAAGCACTTCACCACGTTCTTCCTTCAGGGACTATTGCGATTCAGACAGACAACATGTCGGTAGTCTGGTATATCAACAAGCAGGGAGGAACCAGGTCTTACCCCCTTTGTCGAGAGGCCATGAGAGTCTGGGAATGGGCAATTTCCACCAAACGCTTTCTGGTAGCAACGCACATTTCGGGAAAGTCCAACATCCTTGCGGACAAGCTCAGTCGCACTATCCTTTCTCCACACGAGTGGTCTCTCAATCCTCAAGTAGCGAAGAAGATTTTTGCCATTTGGGGGCAACCCTGTTGCGATCTTTTTGCCTCTTCCTCAAACGCCAAATGCGACAATTTCTTCGCTCTGCTTCCCCCACCAGGGGAGTTCCCAAGGGATGCTCTGGTGCATGCTTGGCCTCCCGGTCTCCTTTATGCCTACCTTCCACTTCCTCTGATGCAGAGGCTTCTGCAGAAAGCCAACAGTTTGGGGAGCAGAATGATTCTCATTGCCCCATTCTGGCCTCGACAACCTTGGTTCCCCTTCGTATGGTCTCACAAAATCAATCCACCATGGATTCTGGATCCAATTTCGGATCTCATATCTCACCCTCTGGGAATGTCAGTTCCCAATCTCCGGACCCTGAAGTTGACAGCTTGGCTGCTCCAGTTCCAACCTTAATTAGGACTCCCGGTATCTCATCACCGGTCAAGGCCATTTTAGTGGCTGCTCATAAACCTTCCACCAGGCAGGTTTATCGGAGTAAATGGAAGAGATTCTCTATATGGGCAGGGCAGAGAACTTTAGATCCTTTCGGCACCTATGTCAGCGGTGCTGGATTTTCTAACAGACCTCTTTCATCAAGGGGCTAGTTCTTCCACGATTAAGGTACAATTGGCAGCTATCTCGCATTATCACATTGGTCATGACACAGCTCCCCTTATGATGGCGAAATTATGCAAAACTTTTCTCAAAGGAGTTTTTTTGTTAAGGCCTCCAGTCAAGGAGGTTGTACCGCCTTGGGACTTGTCTTTAGTCCTGCAGGCCCTTACTGCTCCTCCCTTCGAGCCTGCAGCTTCTTCTGATTTAAAGTACCTTTCTTGGAAGACTGCTTTCCTGGTAGCTATCACTTCAGCCAGAAGAGTGTCTGAGCTTCAGGCTCTGTGTGTCAAACCGCCTTACCTTTCTTTCTTCCCTGATAGGGTGTGCCTCAGGACCAATCCATCCTTTCTTCCGAAGGTCTCTTCTGAATCCAATATTAACCAGTCAATCAATTTACCGGTGTTTTTCCCAAGTACTCAAACAAAGGAGAATACAAATTGCATTCCTTGGATGTTCATAGACAATTACGTTTTTATATTAACAGAACAGCTGGCCACAGGAAATCAGATCAGCTGTTCGTCTCCTTTGCTAAATTTGCTCTGGGTAAAGCAGTATCTAAAGTCACTCTGTCTAAATGGATTGCTAATTGTATTCTGCAGGCATATGACACTTCAGGCAGACCTGCTCCTCAGAGGGTTACGGCTCATTCTGCTAGGGCAATTTCCACGTCAGCCGCCTTTAAGTCCCGTGTATCATTGGATGATATCTGCGCGGCAGCCTCGCCTCATACTTTTATTTCTCATTACAAGGTGGATGTTGTTTCTAGAGGAAGAGCATCCTTTGGCTCAGCGGTGCTCCGGAACATCCTTCCATGACGGCCGCCCAAGATTCAGGTAGCTAGGGACTCTGTCCCACAGGTTGCAGACGAATGAAGTCTGCCTACTTCAGATTTAGAAGTTATGTACTCACCATAACGTTCCATCTGAGTAGGTGACTTCATTCGGATGCAACCATCCCTCCATCCCCCTGACCTTTTTAGAGCGAGTATTTATGCTGTTTTAGTGTACTATTGTCAGTATTTTGAGGCAAACTCAATCTGAGGTCAGTCAGGGCTTGGCAGGGGATTATGGGTAAGAGGGAGGAGCTAGGAGCTCGGAGCCTAAGCTTTTGAATTGCCTGCTCGGATCCGAGGTCGGATCCGATACCCACAGGTTGCATCCGAATGAAGTCACCTACTCAGATGGAACGTTATGGTGAGTACATAACTTCTAATTTTGGAGCCTTCATCATAATTTACATTAATATTACTGTGACCCCCCCTCTTAGGATGGGTAGGAACCTGGTTACACGGTTCCTGATTACCTCTTTCTTAGTTGACAGTAAAAGCTTAATAGGGTACCCCCTATCCTTGAGCACCCCAATCAACTTAAACAATTCTTCAGAAAATTTCTTGTCATCACTGATCAACCTGGACAGCCTGACCATCTGTTCCTGGAGTACGCTCCTACACTGATTTTCAGGATGACAGGTATCAAAATGCAATAATGTATTGGCGTAGGTCTGTTTCCTAAATATGTTGGATGATAGTTCTGTACAGGGAAGAAAATACATGCCTCTTTTCCCACTCAGCTAAGAACAGGTTGGCAAAACCCGGGGCACATTTCACCCCCATGTCCACATCTGATTTTTGCCGGAAAAATTCACCTTCGAACACCAATAAAATATTTTTAAGCACCACTTCTAACAGGTCAACCAATAGATTTACTCAAGTTTGGTTCAAATGTCCACTTTGTGATAAACATTCTGAAAAGTACTCTAAGCTGATGTCATGCGGGATTACAGTAAATAAGTTGACCTCTTCAGTTGCCACCAGCAAGTCATCCTTATCAAGCTTAGCTGTTTTTAATTGTTCTAAGCAGTGCCAAGAATCTTCTAAGATATAAGCAAAGTCATTAGCCACTTGCTTAGAAAAATAATCCACAAATGTGGCCAGTGGTTTAGTTTTTGAACCTTGAGCGGCAACAATGGGTCTAAAAGGAGAGTGTCTATTTTTATGAATTTTAGGTATTCCAAAGATTATCGGAATTCTTGATGTGTTTGCTTTCAAAAAAATCAAACTCATCCACTGTTAAGGTGCCCTGGCATAGAGTATCTAATAAAAAGATGTCAATCTTAGTATATGCTGTATTAAGTTCACTAAGAAACTCTAAGTGCCTTCCTCATTAAGTAAAGAGTACATTCTGCACACGTAATCAATCTACCTCATGATGACCACCCTGCCGCCCTTATCTGGCTTCATCACTCTGTATGCTTTATTGTCAGATAACTGAGTGCCAACCTTACTTTGGATAAGTTGTCACAACTGGAACGACTTGATTTTGCAATTTGTCTAAAATCATTTTCCACACATATTCCAAACAAATTCAACAAGGGGTTACAGGGAGGCAAAAATGTACTTTTTCTTGTCTGGCATATAAGGCAATCATGGACCCCACCTTGATGGGACTGCTGCATATCTGCAAGTCAAGCTCCACTCAAGTAACATGCATGCACCTCCTCAACCTGGTTTGTGACAACAAGAAGACTTGTTGGTAGGACAGATTTGTGTCCCAGAGACTCCCTCGTCTATGGAATAGACACCCTCTCCACATCAGGCAGAGTACCCCTCTACCCCTTTTTAAATGTAACCTGGATAACTGGATGGGGAAACAGAAAATATACCCCCTGGATTCCACCCATGTCCCTGCTGGACAGGGGCATAGGGTGCTGATTTGTCTAAACATGGGCTAAACTCTTGGCTAGGCTTATAAGGCCCTCAGGGACGATAGCCTAGTAACCTCCTATGAGGCAGTCAAGGAACACTTATCTTTGCACCAAAATGCGTGGCTAAATATAACAGATCTGATGTTCTTTGTTCAGTCTTCTTCAAACCTGTGGGTTATGGTTCCACCATTGGAACCGACTCTGCTGTTAGCAAATTAAAGCTTCTGAACTGAGATCCCACTGTCCTACCCATAATGGCTCGCTCCCTTCTGAATACCTCTGATCTCATTTACTGCACATCAGCAATGCATCACGAGTCCATTCTGATCTCCTCTGTGGGTATGTTCTATTTACAGTTTTTGATACCATAAGTTTGGCCTTTGGCCTATTTTTTTCTTTTGCCTTACCCTTTTCTCTCGGCTATATGTTGTTGTGTCTTTCGGCTTATCCTGGTTAGGGGTAGCCACAGCGGAACTCCGGTCTGCTAATGTTTTGCAGTGGATTTTTACGTGCCGAGTTACCAGCCCTGACGCACAACCTTCAACGAAGGCATGCCCATTCACACATGCCTCCACACAGAAGACACTTTAGCTGAGAATTGAACGGGACAACGTCTTGCTGTGAGGCGACAACGCTACCGCAGCAACACTACCGCGGGTTATTTCTCTCAGCTATATATTAGTAAAAAAAAAAAAATCTAATCTTTAGCTGCTGCTTCTCTTTCTTCCCTTCCTCCTTTCCACTATGTCGGAGAAATCCGATAAACCCTTAGGATTTAAGAAATGCACTTCCTGTGGGCACAAGATCTCCCTCTCTGATGCCCACAGGGAATGTGTTTACTGTCTGGGGCCTGCACACCTTGAAATGAACCTTGAACCTCAGAGAAGTATATGCCGAACAAGAGAGGTCTCAGGACTGAGCCCTGTGGGACGCCACTTGTAACTGGTTTGGATTCGGACATGGCACCTGCGATTCTGACCATGTGGGTTCTATCTCTGAGCCAGTTTGCAACCCATCTTGTGATATAGGGGTTGATATTTAAGCTGGTAAGCTTATTTATGATGCCTGAGTGGGGTATTGTGTCGAAGGCTTTTGCGAGGTCCAGGTAGGCTGTGTGGACTACCTTACCCTCATCTATGGCTTTGGTAACTGTTTCAAAGAAATCAACTAGGTTTAAGAGGCGAGATCGGCCCTTAACAAAGCCGAATTGGGTAGGGTCCAGTGTCTGGAGGCTCCCAATGTCTGTGTTTGAGTTCCATGATAATACACTCCATAGCTTTACAGACCAGACTAGTCAGGCTTATGGGGCGATAGTTTCCAGGGTCCATTGTGGCACCACCTTTATGGAGTGGGACCACTGTAGCTGTATGCCATTCTTTGGGTACATATCCTGTAGTAAGGCTAAGTTTGAACAGTGACTTAATGTGAGGGTTCATTTCTTCTTGGAGCTCGTGTAAGACACAGCCTTGGGACACTGTCTGGACCCATAGATGCTGTGTTTTTTGCTTTGGAGAGGGCAGCTTTCACTTGTGCATCTGTGATGTCAGGGAGGTTACATTCAGTTGGGATAGGCATTTGTTCTTTTGGGGGGGGGGGGGAGAAGTTTGCGCTGAATCTGTCTGCCAGGATGTTGGCTATGTCTGTAGGTTTGGTATATTTTGTACCGTTGTGCAACAATTCAGAGCATATCTGGGAATTTCTGCCCATGTTCCTGACATAACTAAACAAGGCCTTGGGATGATCTTTAGTGTCTAGGGCAATTTTTCTTTCGAAGCTGGCCTTTGATGATTTTATGAGGGATCGAAGTTTCTTGCTAATACTGATCAGAGATGCCTTCCATTTTTGGGATTTTGCTCTGTCGTGTAGTAGCTTCCTCCTCCTCATTGTATAGCTTATTTATGGCTGGGGTCCACCAGACCGGTCTCCTGTTTTTGGAGGAGTGAGTCTTGGTTTTATTTGGAATAGCACGATCCATGCATTCCTGCAGGTGCTCATAGAATGCATTTGTAAAGGATTCTGCGGATTGGGCTGTATTATCCTCTGGCCCAGGGGCTTTGAAGGATTCCACCTCAGTCTTGAGAAGTGCAACGTTGGCTTTTGAGAAATTCTTTACAGTGATTTCCTTGGCTGGGGGTGGGGACCGGGATATGGATGTCCAGGGAAATTTGTTTATGGTCTGATCTTACCAATGAGGGGTTTACCTCTGGTGTGGAACATAGTCTCCATGTTGGTGATGACCAGGTCCAATATGTTGTTCCCTCTTGTGGGAGTGGTGACCAGTTGTTCCATTGCGTTAGAGTTTATAAATTCAAGGAACCGTAGGGTGAGGGTGTTTGGGCTTGAGTAGTTTTCCCAGTCAATGCTTGGGTAGTTGACGTCACCCAATAACATAGTGTTTGGAGAGACCTTCATATTCTCCAGTGTTCTCAGGAATGCCAAGTGGGGTTCCTGTAATAGGGAGGGTGTTCTGTAGCAGGCTACAAACTGAAAGGCAGTTTTGCCCGCTGTTAGTTGCACATGGATGATTTCCAATGCTTTGTGCAGTGCCACTAACCTGGAGGTGTAGGTATCTTTGAATATAGATACTCCCCCTCCTTTTGTGCTTCGGTCCGAGTTTTGGGGCTGAAACGCATGGTATGAGTTATAACCTGGTAGTGCTGGGGTGCTCTCAGGTGCCTTGAACCAGGTTTCTGTTACTGCACAGACATAGATTTTCTCCATACTGAGGAGAGCCTCGAGTGCGTGCATTTTGAAGTTTAGACTTGCATTACCTTTAGTTTTTTTATCCTTGGGTTGTCTATGGAGGTGGGTTTGTCCTTTGAGCCTTGCCTAAAAAAAGGCACTATAGGGGTGGCAAGAGCCTTGGCCAGTATACGAAAGCCTAAGGGTGACAGGTGCAAGCCGTCCCTAGCGAAGCAACGTGGCTTGTCGAGCATGTCATCCCAGGCAGACAGACACTGGATCCCCTTTGAATGACACCAATACTTCAGCCAATTGTTGAAACTGATCATTTTGTCTTTATACTGTGGCATCATTCTTGGTGAGGGCAAGATGCTACTCAAGGTCAGGGTCATACCAGCCTGGGCTACATGGTCCGAGAGCTCCTCTGTCTCTTTTCATGTAGTCCAGGGAGGTACGTCTCAGGTCATTCACACCAGCATGGACAATGACGGAGTCATACTTGTACTTGCTTTGGAGTGATCTGAGTGCTTGCATTATGTGGTGGATCCTGGCACCTGACAGGCAGATTACAGTGACCTTCTCCTTGTTCAGTCTGATGAGCAGGACGTCAGTGTGCCGGACAATAGAGTCCCCTATAACAAGTGGGTGGCAGGTTCAGGCATAGCCATCAGGAGATGTGCCTGGATGCGCTTATGTGATTTTGCAGAACCATTTAAGACTTCTTTTGTCAATGCACTCTTTGACAGATCTTCTGTTTTTGGTCGAAGGTCGTAGAATCCCTCTCCAGGTGTGAACAAGGAGGACCACCCTGTCTATCATGGATGTACATTTTCTATACTTCATAGGCCCTTTTCCAGGAACCAGTGAGGTGGCAGAAAGATGTGGTTTAAGAAGTCCCAGGGTCCTTTCCAGGGTTCACGTGGAGATGGTTCCTCCAGGGGCAGAGAGGGAAATCGAAGGAAGATGCTGGCCTTGCAGCAGCAGAGGTGGTCCACAAAACCAGGGATCTAGAGATTATTTCTCAGACCTTATCAGCACTCCTGAAAGGAGGCCCAACCCTCCCTCTCTGGAGGCAGTTTGAGTTCATTTATCCCTGTACCAGGGAGCCTGGCTAGCTATCGCAAAAGATTCATGGGTGCAGAGGATTATATCCAGAGGTTATACCATACCATTTTCCCTAGCCCCTCCCACACCTCTGAAGAAAATTCCTGATGTTCCACCCAGTCAGAGGGAAGCAATATTTCTACAAATATAAAAGCTGGTAGATTAAAGTCATCCAAGAGGTCCCCCTAATGTGAGAGGGTCCAGAACCTACTCAAGATTCTTTGGTGCTAAAAAGACAGGGGACTTGAGACCAATTTTGGATCTCTGCATGTTGAAGCAGTTTGTTCAGTATACAGAGTTTTGGGTGATCATGGTGCAGTCCATTTTGCTTCTTCTGCAACAGGATGATTGGTTGTGCTCGATAGATCTCCAGGATGCATACTATCCCATCAGAGTAAACAGGTGCTCCTGGAGATGCCTATGCTTCTGGTTGGGAGCCAATCATTGCCAGTTCTGAGCACTGCCCTTTGGTCTCACCACAGCCCCCTGGGTGTTCCCCAAATGCATAACAATGGTAGCAGCTCACTTGAGACTGCTGGGATTCCAGGTATTTCCTTATGTAGACAGTTGGCTCTTTACTGCCCCAGCCAGGCATCAGCTGATACAGGCAAGGGACTACTTGCTCCAGTTATGTTCTCATCTGGGAATAAGAGTTGCAGCAAATCTCAACTCACTTCAGCACAGAGTCTGGAGTTCCTAGAGGCTCATTTGAATGTAGTCAACTTCTCTTCCCTCTACTTAAACACACTATAGTCCCAAGTAAAGAAGGTGATCCAGAATTCATCTTTTCCAGCCGGTCTGATCCTACAGGCTTTGAGTTCCATGGCAGCAGCTATCACCCTCATTACGTTGGCCAGGTTCCATATTAGGATCTTTCAGTGGACACTCTCATCTCAGTGGTCCATTCTCCAACATCCATTATCCATGCCAGTCATGATCCCACAGGAATGCAAGTGTGATCTTCTATGGTGGATTCATTCAAATCAGCTCCATGAAGGCTCCTTTTTTTTTTCTTCCCCTTCCCCAAGGCCATGGTGAACATGAATGCTTCCCAGCTCACGTGGGTAGGCAGTACTTGGAAAGGACAGTCCAGGGCATGTAGTCCCCCAAAGAGAGCAAGGTACATTTCAGTGTTCTGGAGATGAGAGCTGTCATCCTAACATAACAGGCCTTTCAAGGCATTCTCCCTTTCGGGAAAGTTGTGATTCAGATGAACAATATGTCATTAGTTTGGTACATCAACAAACAAAGGCAAACCATCTCCTACCCGTTTTGTTGAGAAGCTGAGAGTGGTCTCTTCCAATCACTTTCTAATAACGCACATCTTAGGAAAATCCAGCGTGATTGCAGACAAACTAAGGAGGTCCATTCTGATGCCTCACTAGTGGTGTCTCAGTGTCAATGTGATGGAGAAAATTTTCCATCAATGGGGCCAACCATGCTGCACTCCTCTCAGTAACAAGTGCAGCAGGTTCTTTTCCCTGATTCCTCCATTGGGGGAGTCACCAAAAAATGCTCTAGTTCACGATTGGTCCTCCTGACTTCTATATGCTTTTCCGCCCTTGCTACTAATTCCCAAATTTCTTCAGAAAGCAGTTTGTTTGAAGAGCTCAGTTATCCTCTTTGCTCCTTTTTGACCTTCTTGGATTTAGTTCTCATTCCTGTGGCTTCATCTTGTACATCCACCATGGGTTCTGGATCCAAATCCAGACTTCCTGTCTCCAGACAGATATGATTCATCTGGACATAACAGGCCTCAAACTAACAGCATGGTTCCTCCAGTTACACTGATTGCTAGAGAGCCCAGGCTGTCTTCCCTGGACCATCATATTTTGCTATCTTCCCATAAGGCTTCTACTAGAAATATTTACAAGAGTAAATGGAAAAGATTTGTCATTTGGGCTATTAGCATAGACCTGGACCATTTTTCAACACCTGTACCCAGCGACTCTTGAATTCTTAGCTTCAATTTTTAATGGAGCTAGCTTTTCATCCATTAGAGTTCAGCTGGATGCCAAATTCTGAATTCCACATGGGTGAAAATAATTCTACATTGGCTTCTTTTGAATTATGCAAGGGCTTTCTCAAGGAAGCTTTTTGCTTAGACTTCCATTAAAAGATCCTTCTTCACCTTGGGATTTAAATATAATGCTTCAGGCCTTAATGCAATCTCTCTTTGAATCTTCAGCCAAAGTTGACCTGAAATCTCTGTCTTGGAAAGCAATTTTTCTGGTGACTATTACATCAGCTAGAAGAGTATCTGAACTCCAGACTCTGTCTTTAAAACCTCCTTATCTGATCTTTCACAAAGGCAGGGTGTCACTGCAAACTAATCCGTCTTTTTTTTTTTTTTTTTTTTTACCTAGGGTAGTGTCTGAGTTGTAGAGTAACCAAGTCATTAATCTCCCAGTTTTCTTTCCAAATTCTAACAAAACGAGAGTACATGTTACATCTGTTGGGTATGCATAGGCAGCTTCCACTCTACCTTCACAGAACCAAAGACTTTAGGAAATCTGACCAGTTTCATTTTCTCCTACCAAATGAGGCAATCCAGTATCTAAAGTTACATTGGCTAAGTTGGTTGACTAACTGTATAACCTTTGTCTATGGCAAATTGGGCTTATCTTTACCAAAACTTCTTAGAGCCCAATGCATGAGATCTATGGCGGTTTCTTCAGGTTTTTGGTCCCGAGTATCTCTAGATGGTATTTGCGCCAGTGCACCTTGGGTTAAACTACACACTTGCATTACAAGTTGGATTTGATTTCTAGGAACAGAGCACCATTTGGCTCAGCAGTGCTTCAGAATATCCTTCCTTAAGGGCCGCCCAATGTTTTAGCTGGGGACTGTGTCCTATCTGTTGAGGAATGAATGAACATGACAACATCAGATTAAAAATGATGTACTCAACATAGTGTTCTGTCTGCTTTGTCCATTTTCATTCAACTCCCCACCCACCTACCCCTTCCTTTTTTGTGCTTCTAGAGCGATCCAAGAGTTATATAGGAATCTCTGTTCATTGTTTGAGCTCCAGCTTCTCTTTTTTCTGTTCTACCACTACCTTTCTGTTATTGGCTGTCCTTTTACATCTAGGGGCAGCAACTCAATCTGAGGTACATTAGGTTGTCAGAGTTTTATGGGTAAAGGGAGATGCTTGAGGGTTCTAGGATTCGGTGATCTTGAAGAAGTGGCCAAGTTGGATCCGAGTCCATGATCTCAACCTATTTGTTGAGGAAGACTGAAAATGGGCAACACATTTAGACTGTTATGGTGAGTACACAACTTATTATATTTCTACATACACATCACTTCCTTCCTGAAAAGTAGTAGATGTGAGAGTGTTCAATCTCGCCGTTTGTTCTTACACACGGGTTCGGCTCCGAGTCGGCCGCATAGCAAAGCTTTGCATCTTAGAGAAGCTCGAAACCAGGCTATATCCCACAATCCTCCCTGCCATTACTCAGATCTAGTTTGCCGCTGCAACGGATCACATCGATAAGAGAGCTCGGACCAGAGAAAATTTTGTTGTTCAGATAAGATAGTTATTATTTTTATTTAAAAGTTCTTATAGTTATTGAGAATTTAGTTTTTGATCATACTATAGTGTGTGTGTGTGTGTGTGTGTGTGTGTGTGTGTGTGTGTGTGTGTGTGTGTGTGTGTGTGTTAGTGTAGTTAGTTCTGTCATTTTTTCATAGGTTTCCCTTTGGGGCCTACCTCTTCTATAACTTATAGCTATATATATATATATATATATATTTTTTTTTTTTTCTCTTACTTATAGCTAGTGTTTAAACTTTTTCACAGTAAAAGTGTATTTTGCTGATTATGTCTGAAAAAGCCAAGTCTGGTTTTAAAAGGTGTCAGTGTGGGCAGAAAATGTCCATCACTGACAACCACACTTCCTACATCTACTGTCTTGGCCCTCTCCACTTGCAAGAGGATTGCTCTATATGCCATTCCTTCAGTGGGAGGGTCATGACAGATAGACGCAGGAAACTTATAGACAGGGGACTTCTTAAGCTTGCTTTCCAAGAGGCTTTGGACAAGTCTGACCAAGCTTCTAAGTCCTCGAAGGGGTCGAAGATGTCTGAGCCCATGTCATCGGCTCCGAGTTCATCTTCTAAAGTTCGTTCACCGGTTCCACAGACTTCGGGGCCGAGCGTCGAACGTTTATCTTTCACTGAGCCCCAGATCTTGGAACCGGTGTCGGAGCTACCGCCACCTTCCATTCTTCGGTCGGTGCTATCTTCGGCCCCTTCGACTCGATCTTCCAGACAGTTATCCAATACTGATGTGGATCGTGTCATGCAGAAACTTATGGAGAACACGGCCCTTTCCAAGTTGATTGCAGTTTCCTCCCAACTGGTGTCGAAACTAGAAGGCCTCCCTTTATCTCCAACAGGTCCTCCTTCAAGACCCATCCAGTCTTCGGAGCCGGGAGAGGATGAGCTGATGATAGTGGAGCCCTTGGTGCCGAAACCGTCCATTGCACGATCAACACCATTGACCTCGACTCCTTCGGAACCTATAGGTGAGTCGCGGAGTCGACTATCTCTCCTTGGTTCCGGGACCGAGAGTCGTACCGACCTTTCAGTGCCAACTCTCCTTCTCGGGGCCTTGGCGTAGATTGGCTCTGCTCCTTCCTCTGGGTCGAGACCCATGGGCCCCGTGTCTGGGATTCTTCCATGTTCTTCAGAACCGGGGGAGTCCTCGACTCGAGGTTCAGGGGTTTTTGACCTTATGAGGAAAGTTTTGTCTACACAGACAACCACTTCATCGGAGGCGTCTTCTCCCTCCCCTAAGGAGCAGCTCTGTTTCTGTTCCCACGACACATCCAAAGCGTAGAGCACCATTGCCTCAGCCACCCCCAGAGGGTGCCCCCTGTTCCTCGGAGGCCTCACCGGAATCCCCCTCCGATGAGGTTCCGAGGAAAAGACTGTGCAAGAGGAGGCACTTGGATTCCCCACAGGAATCTCCAACATCTGACACTGACTTGGATGAGTCAGAGGGGTCCCCAAAATCCCCCTCCGAGGATATCTCATTTGCAGACATCTTGGAGATTTTAAAACAGAGGGGTGATTGGCAGTCCCTAGCCCCCACTGAGGACGAGTCGGTGTTGCTGAAGGCTTTTGGTGCTCAACCTTCTACCTCCTGGGTTACTCCACCCTTCGATGAATTAATGGATTTGATTGCTCGAAGGGCGTGGGAGACACCGGACACAGTGGAACCGGTCCCTCGAAAACCAAGCAAGTTTATTACCGCTCCCCAGGACAAGACTTATCTCACCAAAGGAGTTCCGGTTGACGCTATCGTGGTGGCTGCAGCCACTAAAAAGGAGATGTCTGAGTCTTCCTCTTCTGTTCATCCTCCTAATAAGGATTCTAGGACTATGGACAGATACGGGAAGCGCGTTTTTAGTTCAGCGACTTTTTCCATGCGTTAGCTAAACTATTTGACACACTTTACACATATACAGAGGGATCTCATCAAGGAGCTGAGAGATACCCTCCAGGGTAACACAGATGCTGCTGTTTCAGATAAGGTAACAGCACAGCTTAACACCCTTATCTCCATAGTGAACTCATCCATGAGGCTCATTTCGTATGCGGCTGAAGGGTCGAGTAGAGCCGCAGCTTCAGCGATTGCTCTACGAAGACAATCCTGGATGCGGCTGTGCTCATTTGCAGAAGTCTTCAAGTCTTCCTTCGCCAACGCCCCCTTTGATGGTGCCACTCTTTTTGGGCCCAAAGTGAAAGAGACACTAACTTGGTGTGAGCAAGAAGGAAAGACTCTGTCTGCTGTCGGAGTCCGTTTTTCCGCTCCATCTAGACCGTACCCCAAAGGGCAACTAGGAGGAAAAATGTGGTTCCGTAAAATTCCGGGATCTTTCCAGGCCACAGTGACCCCCCCCCCCCAGAGGCAGAGGGGGGGGGCAGAAATGGAAGAAGTCGCCCCGGTGGCAGAGGGGGTCCGCAGAACCAAGGCGACAGGGATCCTATCCCTGGTAAGCCTTTCCAGCACTCCTGAACGGGGGCCCGACTGTCCTGCTCTGGAGGCAGTCAGGGGTCGCTTGGCTTTATACCCACAGGCCTGGCTAACTCTCACCTCAGACTCCTGGGTAAAAAGCATTGTAACCAGAGGATACAAAATCCCCTTCATGTCAACTCCACCCCAACAAAGAAGGTTTCCAGATGTGCCACCCCGTCTGCAAGGCCCAGCAGCAGTAGAAATTTCAAAGCTGCTCAAAAAGTGTCATTCAGCCAGTCCCAGCGGACCAAAAAGGATCTGGAACTTACTCAAGGTTCTTTTTAATTCCAAAAAAGACAGGGGACTGGAGACCCATTTTGGATCTCTGCAATCTCAATACCTTCGTGAAGAAGGAAAAGTTCCGGATGGTCACGCTTCAATCGATACTTCCATTTTTACAGAAGGACGACTGGATGTGCTCGATAGATCTCAAGGACGCGTACTACCACATCAAGATGGCCAGACCGTCCAGAGATCACCTGTGCTTCCGGCTGGGAGCCAGTCATTTTCAATTTCGAGCTCTGCCCTTTGGGCTCACCTCAGCCCCCAGGGTATTCACCAAATGCATGGCAGTGGTAGCGTCTCACTTGAGATGTCTAGGATTCCGGGTGTTTCCCTATCTGGACGACTGGCTCCTCACCGCCACCACCGAGCGTCGCCTCATACAAGCCAGAGACTATACAGTCAACCTTTGTTCCCACCTAGGGATTTCCATAAACTTCGAAAAATCTGCCTTACTGCCCTCACAGCATATTTCATTCATCGGAGCAGACCTGGATACGCGCTTAACACTGGTAAAGCTCCCTCCAGTAAAGGTTTCATCCCTCAAGGAACAGGTTCTTTTTCTGCTGCAAAGCAGGAAAGCCCCGGCCAAACTGGTGTTGAAGGTTTTGGGACTCATGGCAGCGTCCCTGATTGCAGTTCCTATGGGGAGATTGCACATGAGGCTCCTCCAATGGCTGCTGTTCACGCAGTGGTCGTTCCAGCAGTTACCCCTAATGCACGAGATTCTGATAACAGATTCTTGCAAGCGAGACCTCTCATGGTGGGTGTTCAGTCAGGATCTCACTATGGGTCGTCCATTTGTTCTACCGAATCCGACGGCCACGATAACCACGGACGCTTCCCTGATAGGGTGGGGGGACTATTTCAGGGAAGAACAGTCCAAGGGGAATGGTCCAACATGGAGTACAACCTGCACATAAATGTTCTGGAAATGAGGGCGGTGTTCTTGGCGTTGCAACACTTTCAAACCCTCCTACCTCTAGGAACAGTAGCTGTTCAGACAGACAACATGTCTGTAGTCTGGTACATAAACAAACAAGGGGGAACCAGATCTTGCCCATTATGCAGAGAGGCCATGAGAATTTGGCAATGGGCAGAGTCCATGGGTCGCTTTCTGATAGCAACGCACATCCCGGGGTCATCCAACGTCATTGCGGACAGGTTGAGCAGAGCCATCCTGTTACCTCACGAGTGGTCCCTCAAACTACAGGTGGCAGAAGGAATTTTCTGCCGATGGGGCCAGCCTTGCTGCGATCTATTCGCCTCCCCGATGAATGCCAAATGCAGAAGCTATTTTGCCCTTCTACCCCCTCCAGGGGATGTCCCCAGGGACGCACTGATACACGATTGTCCCCCGGGTCTCCTATATGCATTTCCACCTACCCCCTTGATTCCCAAATTTCTTCAGAAAGCCATGAACCTGGAAAGGACAATTATACTCGTAGCCCCATTCTGGCTTCGACAGATATGGTTCCCCTTTCTTCGAGCCCATCAAACAGAGGAACCATGGATCCTGGACCCAGTACCAGATCTACTGACACATTCGTCGGGAGTTCCTCACCAGTCTCTTCTATCCCTCAAACTAGCAGTTTGGCTGCTCCACTTCCCCGCCTAGCCAGGTCTGATCTACTTTCTCCGGCAGTTCAACGCATTTTGGTTGCCTCTCATAAGGCTTCCACTACAAAACTCTACAGGAGTAAATGGAAACGCTTTGTGTACTGGGCATCTAGCCAACACTTGGACCCCCTGGTAGCTCCTTTACATAAAGTTCTAGAATTTCTATCCGTCCTTTTCCACAAAGGAGCTTGTACTTCCACACTAAGAGTATAGTTGGCGGCCATATCCAACTTCCATGTTGGTGAGGACGGTTCTTCTATTATGTCCCACAGGCTTTGTAAGGCTATTATGAAAGGTTCTTTGACCGCCCGTCAGAGACCCTTTATTCCCATGGAATTTAAATTTGTTATTGTCGCAACTAATGTTGCCACCCTTCGAACCAGCCTCTTCTTGCCTCCTGAAGTTTTTGTCGTGGAAGACTCTTTTTCTTGTAGCGGTTACTTCAGCTCGAAGAGTGTCAGAGCTGCAAGCACTATCAGTCAAACCACCTTACTTAATTTTCCACCCAGATAGTTTCCTTACGAACAAACCCGTCTTTCCTTCCTAAGGTATGTTCTGTCATAAATATTAATCAGTCCATTGAACTCCCTACTTTTTTCAAAAACCATACCAGCAAGTTGGAATATATGCTGCACACGTTAGATGTCCACAGACAGCTAAGATTTTATTTGGACAGGACTAAGGATTACAGAAAAACAGATCAACTTTTTGTTGCATTTGCAGACAATAAAAATTGCATGGCAGTTACAAAACGTACACTTTCTAAATGGCTTATTGATTGTATAGCTTTTGTGTATTCTAAGTCGAATCAGGCCTTGCCCACCAAACCTAAGGGCCATTCTACTAGATCGGTTTCCACTACTTTGGCTCATGCAGCTCGCCTGCCTTTGGACACGATTTGTGCAGCAGCCACGTGGTCTAAACCACATACTTTCATCGCTCATTATAGAGTTGACAAAGCCTCCAAAGACAGGACATCTTTTGGTTCCACTGTGTTCAGGAATGTTCTTCCATGAGTCACTCGGGGTGACGGAGCTAGGGACGCTACCCGTGTGTAAGAACAAATGGCGAGATTGAACACTCTCACATAAAGAAGTTATGTTCTTACCATAACGTTCCATGTGGAGTGGTGTTCTCGCCTTTGTTCTTACATTCCCCCCCTTCCCTCCCTCACGTGTTTGGAAGAACGAGTAGGACTAGAGTCTTGTCCACATGCCTTAACCTCTACCGGGTATATTGCCTCTTACCTCATGGGGTATATTTCGTTACCCTTTAGTTAATTTATCAGTGAGATAGTGTCTCTGAATTTTTGTGGCTGTATGTAGCCTTAGCACCTCAGGTTTATGGTTGGTCTGGTTTGCTTGCAAACTAGATCTGAGTAATGGCAGGGAGGATTGTGGGATATAGCCTGGTCTTGAGCTTCTCTAAGATGCAAAGCTTTGCTATGCGGCCGACTCGGAGCTGAGGATCGGCTCCGAACCCATGTGTAAGAACAAAGGCGAGATGAACACTCCACATGGAACGTTATGGTAAGAACATAACTTTTTTTCCTTCACTGTTCCACTAAATTCTCTTTGAATAATCCCTTAAAGCAAGTCAATGTAATATATAATAATAACTGCCTCTATATACCCATTTACTCCCATGAAACACATTAACGTATAGTGATGCATCTTCCAACACAAAGGGACACTTGAATCCAACAATCCACACATCATCATCTTGCCTCAAAATAAAAGCCAGTATGCCCATTGACCAGTAGTCTGTCATTAAAACATCATGCACTTACACATTTAAATGAGTCTCCTGTAATGTAACTACCCACATTTCAAATATTCTAGGTGGCAGAACGTAATTTCTTTTTTAGTGAGACTATGTAACACATTTAATGTTCATGGTATAAAACATATTCCTTACCCATTACAACAATTTAACTCCCATTGCAGCTTTAAAGAAATTCTCAATATGATCATTTTTATAGTCTTGTACAAATACATATTTTAAACTGAAACAGTGTACTGTATTCTTCTGAAAAAAATGTAAACATGTCTTTAGCACACTAAAGAATTTCATGATATTAAACAAAAAAACGAAAAGAAAACAGAGCATCTGGTTCAGCCAGCTCCACAGGTTATCAAATAGTCAAATAAAATAAATTATATGTGCACAGTTTTCCATTGATTACATAAAATCTACCTTTCATCCTCCCCCTTTTCAGGTATAACCAGCATTTATATATATGCCTTTGTGAAGTGGTTCTGTATGAATGACTGGGTCTCAGAAGACCAATACCCTGGATTGCCCTTGTTAGGGGAAGCGTGGTATGTATCTGGCCATTTGTACAGTGTGTGTGTTAGGTCCATCAATTAAATAATATAAGTTCATAGGTTGGTACTCGACTATAGGCCCTTGGGCCTATACAAGCCTAACCATAACAATTCCCTGGCTATTTCTTCCCACAGTATTTATTTCCCTGGACCCCTGTCTTGCAGGGTGACTGACTTGATCCCCGGGGTGAATTTCCTATCTCCCATCCAATCATCAAGGTTCTTTTTGAAGAGCGCCAAAGAAGCGCTCTGCTTGACATGTATGGGCAAGTCTATTCCAGAGTCTCTGGGTCAGGAACCTATCCCTCCAGCATGTTTTGTTCATTGTGATGATAAGGTTTTAGATCCCTGGAGCATATGTATCTGAGGGATTGGGATTTCTTTAAGTGTAGCATGTACAACAGCTCTGGGTTTGACAAGGCCTTGTAGGTTAAGCAGAGATCGCCTCTGAGTAGGTGATATGCAACAGAGTATAGCTGGAGTTTTTTTAGACAGTCAGCATCGGACATCTACTTTAGGCCTGTGATTCTTTTAGTGAGGTATTTCTGTGGCCTTTCCAGTTGTTGCAGAAGTCTTGAGAGGTACATACCAAATGGGGGGTTGTTTTCTATAATGGGTCTAATGAGGGATAATTACAGTGGGACAATGACCTCCTCTTTTCTGGATGAAAAGCCCTTAGTGATGAGGTGTGCCACTAGAAGGATTTCCTGACTGTTGTGGCGATGTGGTTATCGAAGGTGAGACCACTGTCCACCTGTGTCCCTAAGTCTCTTATCAAACTTTAGGTGTTTAGTGTGCTGCCACCTATGTGGTAATTCACGAGTACATGTTTTTTCCCAAAGGGGATAAACTATACAATCTGATATTGTTAATCCTTGTTCATTCTTTACATGTGGGTAGTCTGTTCTGACCTTGGAACCGAGCCGGCCATCTTCCAAGCTCGCGCCAGCCACAACTCTTGAACTAAATTCTTACCCAGAATTCCCCTCTCCCTGTTACCCCAGATTCCGTTTGCCGCATCGCCATTCGGTTGTGTCAAGCTACTTCTCTTGAGCCAAGTACAATATTTTTCATCATACCTAAGTTCTAAGACAGCTTTTTTCACAAAAAGTCATTAGATAGTTATCTCTTACCTTATCGCATTTAGCAACACCCTTTTTCAATCCTTTTCAACTCTTCTTACCGCGAGGTAATTCCTTTTCTTACCATCACTGGTAAACTGCTTTTCTTTTTACCTTTGGGTATTTCTTGTACCATTGCTGGTATCTTTCTGGTTCCTCCTTACATGGCAGACAAAAAAGGTAGTCCAGGGTTTAAAAGATGTTTGGATTGTGGCCATAAATTACCTACTTCAGATGCACATTCCCTGTGTCTACTGCTTGTGTGTGCCTCACTTAACAGTTGACCGGCCTTGTGGTAAACTGTTAAGAGCTTCTTTAACAGGACGTTAATTGAAAGGAAAAATAAATTACTATTGAAGGGGCTACTTAAATCTCCCTTTTCAGAGGCTGTTTCTGGGTCGGAGGCTTCAACCCCTCCAAGATCCCATAAGAAAGAGATTGATGAACAAAAAAGGCCAAGTCTCTTCCTTTGTCCCCAGCTGAGGACTCTCAGGAACCAAGACCTAAGAAAGCTAAGCTTTCCAGTTCAGATTTGACTTCTTCGGCTCCAGCGCTTTTGGTGCTTAGACCTTCAGCACCGAGGCCATCGGCGCCATCTGTGACTTCGGCAATGACTAGTGTGCCCCATTCCGCATCGGTAACGAGGAGCTCCTTGGTTCAGACTCCCTTACTGGCACTGACTGTCCAGTCGAAGCAGACTGTTACGACGTCGATGGATGTTTTGATGCCCATTCCTTTTTTGGCTCCGACAACTTATCCAGCACCGACTACCCTCTCTGTACCGACCATTCAGTTTTCGTCACCGATGTTTTCAGCTCAGGCCTTAGCACCGACAACCACTTGGTTAACGACCTCTTCATCGGTGCAGACCATGCCTTTGGCACCGATGATTTCCTCGGTGCAGACACCTGTAGTTCAGACCATTACAGCTCTGTTGTTTTCAGTGCAGACCACCCCTGTGGTGGGCACCGAGCTTGCTCCATCCTTGGATAGACCTGACTCTCTCCCAGCCATGTCTGTGAAATCCACTAGAAGCCTCTCTGAACACGATGTGTTGCGTCTTGTGGATCAGTTGCTTTTGGCCAGAGGTATCCCGCCCCCTAGCACCCATCCTTTTTCGGGAGGTGATCACCCTTTACCAAAGACCCCTACTTATTCTCCTCCTTCATTGCCTTTGAAGCCCCTTGACATAGCACCATCTTCCCCCACTACAGTTCCCTTTATGAACCTCACTAAGGAGCTGCAGTTGCCCTTGTGACAGGAGAGTCTTGCTACTGCCCAGGATGTCAGCTGTGGAGTACATACTTTGGAGTTTCACAGCCATCCAGGCACTCTGGGTCAGCAGGCTGAGCCACTTGGGCAAGGAGTAACCCCTGCCGTGGGTCCCCACCCCTCTTCAGGTGGACTGGCCTTCCAGCTAATGGAGAAGGCTCTTGCGTCGGTTGGTGACCCTGTGCTATCACTCTCCCCACCCTCCTCTGGACCGCAATGCACACAAGCTGCTCTTAGCGGACACCGGGCGTAAGGGCCTCAGGACATACTCCCATAGGGGACCCCTTTTGCGCTGCCTTCCCCAGCCCAGCTTATCCCTCTGAGAAAGATCATCAAAAGAGCTCGTGCAAGAGGAAGCACATGGACTCCACAGAGGAGTCCCTTACTGAAGACACAGACTTTGATGGGGAAGAGTCTCCTCGATCACCCTCTGAGGTATACTTTGGTGATATCATTGAAATCCTTAAACAGAGAGGTGATTGGCAGCCTGCTAACCCAACCTCTGAAGAGTCTGTGTTCCTGCAGGCCTTTCGTGCCCGGCCCCCTACCTCCTGGGTTACTCCATCAGCTGACGAACTTGTCCGGCTCATTGTGCAGCGTGCATGGAAGCCTCCTGACACCGTTGAGGCCATTCCCCGGCGGCCAGATAAAATTTTGTCCCCTCCTGCTAGCGATCTTCATTGGTCCAAAGTTCTTCCTGTATATGCCTTGGTGGTGGTGGCCGCAACTAAAAAGGACCTGGCGGAAGAAGAAAGCCAGACTGTCCATCCGCCCAACAGAGTCCCGGGCTCTGGACAAAATAGGGAAGAGTACCTTTGCATCAGCGACCTTTGTAGTCAGGTCCCTGAACTATATGGCACGTTTTACCAGGCTTCAAAGAGACTTAGTTTCTGAGTTCTCTGAAACTTTGGCTGGAGCTGTGTCTGATGAGGTCCATGACAAAGTGGCCTCTCAGCTAGCCACCATCGAATCGATATCTAACTCCTCCATGCACTTGATATCTCACGCATCAGAAGGAGCAGCTAGAGTGGCGGGTTCAGGCATTATTCTGAGATGCCATGCCTGGATGTGCTTGTGTGATTTCACAGAACCCTTCAAGGCTTCCTTTCTCAATGCCCCCATTGAAGCCTCTTCGTTCGGATCCAAGGCTAAAAACACACTGGCTAGATGTGAACAGGACAGTAAGACCCTTTCTGCTGTGGGTGTTCGTTATTCTTCCCCTCAACGGACTTTCTCCAGAAACCAGAAGAGTGGGAAGATATGGCACAAAAAGTCTCAAGGTTCTTTCCATGACACACAGGCCGAGTTCTCACCTAGAGGCAGAGGGGGAAGCTCACAGGGAAGACTTCCCTTTCAGGGCAGAGGGGGTCCGCATAACCAGGGTTCCATGGATTCTTTCCCTGGCCAATCTTACCAGCGCTCCTTAAGAGCGGCCCAACTGCTTTCCTCTGGAAGTAGTTGGGGGTAATTTCTCTTTGTAATCTTCTGCTGGCTAACCATTACCACCGATTCTTGGGTACAAAGGATAATAACCAGAGGTTATCGTATCCCCTTCAACCTTTGTCCCACTCCCCTAACAAGCTTACCCGATGTTCCACCCAGTCAAAGGGAAGAAGCAGCATTAGAGATTTCAAAGCTGCTAAGAAAAAGAGTCATCCAAATAGTCCCTCCAGACCAGATATGATCCGGATTCTACTCTATTTTTGGTGCCAAAAAAAGGGGACTGGAGACCAATTTTGGATCTCAGTGTATTGAACAAGTTTGTAAAGGTACAGAAATTCCAGACAGCCACAACACAGTCTATCCTTCTGCTTTTGGAAAAAGGCGATTTGATGTGCTCTATAGATCTTCAAGATGCGTACTACAACATAAAAGTCGACAGTCCATCAAGAAGGTTTCTTTGCTTCCATACTGGAGCCAGTCATAACCAGTTCAGGATACTGCCCTTTGTGAACACTCTGGGGGCTGTAGAGAGTCCAAAGTGCATGGCAGTCATCATAGCTCACTTGCGACTACAAGGATTCCAGGTGTTTCCATACCTAGATGACTGGCTCATCTCCACCCCCACCAGACATCTATTGGAAGAAGCCCTGGCATACTCTCTTCTCACTGCAGAAAGGCTAGGCATAACCATAAACTGGCAAAAATACAATCTCACCTCATCTCAGTCCTCATAATTCATAGGGGTCATCTTGAACACAAAGAACTGCAGAGCATCCATTCCGGAGCACAGAATTGTAAGGATAAAGCAGCAACTGATTCCAATCCTTTCAAGGGAGAAATCCACAGCTCATTCTGTTCTCCAGCTGTTGGGTTTCATGGCAGCCTCCATTACTATTGTCCACCTGGCCAGGTTTCACATGAGGTTCTACAATGGCTACTACTCACCCAATGGTATCCCTTTCAATATCTTCTTTCAGCCAAGATTCGGTTAACTCGCAGGTGCAAGCAAAATATTAATTGATGGATGGTGCACAGTCCATCACAATGGTCTTGCCCCTTCTCCCCCAACAGCCCAAGACTACAGTGACCACGGACGCCTCCCTGATGGGGTGGGGGGGCTATTTCAGGGACAGACAGTCCAAGGTACTTGGTCCAAAATGGAAGCCCATCTTCATATAAATGTTCTAGAGCTGAGGGCGGTGCTTCTGGCGTTGCAAGCATTCCATCCCCTGCTGCTGTCTGGGACTATTGCGATACAATCAGACAACATGGCGGTGGTCTGATACATCAACAAACAAGGTGGAACCAAATCTTACCCACTTTGTCGGGACGCCATGAGGATATGGCAATGGGCAATGGCTACCAACTGCTTTCTTCTAGCAATGCACATTCCCAGGAGTTCCAGCATGATAGCAGACAGACACAGCAGGTGTATTTTACAACCTCACGACTGGTCCCTGAATCGTTTGATAGCGGCAGAGATTTTCAACTGCTGGGGTCTTCCTTGCTGCAACCTTTTTGCGTCCCAGACCAACTGCAAATGCAGCAACTATTTTGCCCTGTTTCCCCCTCTGGGACAGTTACCCAGGGATGCTCTAGTCCATGATTGGCCCTCTGGTCTACTTTATGCATATCCACCTCTCCCCCTCATTCCCCAGGTTCTGAAGAAAGCCCGCCAGTTGAAGAGCAAAGTAATCCTCATAGCACTATATTAGCCTCGTCAGATTTGGTTCCCCTTCCTTTGGCCCCAGCTGCTAGATCAACCATGGATTCTTCATCCAACCCGGGGGTTGATCTCCCATCCCCAGAATCTGATTCACCCCAATTTGAACAGCCTGAAGCTCACAGCTTGGCTCCTCCAATTCCTTTGATTGCCAGGCAGAATGATCTTTCTTTGCCAGTGTACGTGACATTCTTATTGCATCTCATAAGTCTTCCACCAGAATTACATATCTCAGCAAGTGGAAAAGATTTACTATTTGGCTGAAAGAAAAAACGGTAGATCCTTTTTCAGCACCAGTGTCGATAGTACTGGAATATCTGTCTACCTTATTCCAATCCGGTCTATCTGCCTCTACCATTAGAGTTCATTTTGCCGCAATATCTAATTTTCATGATGGTGTCCAAGACTCTTCTCTTATGTGTCACAAATTGATAGACTTTCATAAAAGGCATGAATCCTCTAAAACTCCCTTTTAAAGAACCTACTCAACCATGGGACTTGTCATTAGTCCTACAAGATTTGACAATGTCACCTTTTGAACCAGCTTCTTCTTGTGACCTCAAATATTTGTCATAGAAAATCTTGTTTTTGGTCGCCATTACTTCTGCCAGACGTATCTCTGAACTTCAAGCCTTATGCATCAAGAGGCCATATTTGATTTTTCATAGAGAGATGTCATTGAGAACTAACCCTTCCTTTCTGCCAAAAGTGATCTCTGAAATGTCCATTAATCAAACCATTGAATTGCCAGTTTTCTTCCCCAATCATTCAAACAGAGGAGAGTATTGCCTACATACCCTAGATATTCACAGGCAAATTTACTTCTTGAACAGGACTAAGGCTTCTTGTAAATCAGACCAGTTATTGTTGGCCTATTCTGGACCTAGATTAGGATGTGCTGTTGCTAATGTTGCACTGGCTAAAATGGTTAAAAGACTGTGTAACCTTTATTTATAGAAAACCTAATATTCCTTTAACTACTACCATAAAGGCTCATTCTACAAGGTCGGTGGCAACTTCTGCTGCCTTCCATGCCAGAGCCTCCTTACATGACATTTGTGCAGCTGCAACTTGGGCTATTCCTTATACCTTCATCAATCATTACAAGTTGGATTTGGCCTCCAGGGGGAAGAGCATCTTTTGGTTCTGTGGTGCTCAGGAATGTCCTTCCATGAGACCCTCCCAGGAATAAAGGTAGCTGAGGACTCTGTCCACATACGTAAGGAATGAACGAGGATTAACAATATCAGATAAAGAAGTTATGTCTTACCATAATGTTCCATCTGTATTGTTGATCCTCGTTCAGTCATTATGACCCTCTCTCCTTCCCCCTCCTGTTGTTTCTAGTGGATCTCACCATCCGGTTCTGTTAAGTGACTTGACCAGATGTAGCCTCTACCTTCTATGACTTGCAAACTCAATCTGAGGTAACAGGGAAAAGGGGGATTGTGGGTAAGAAATTAGCTTGAGAGTTGTGGCTGGCGCGAGCTTGGAAGATGGCCGACTCTGTTCCAAGGTCGGAACGGACTACCCACACGTAATGACTGAACGAGGATCAACAATACAGATGGAACGTTATGGTAAGACATAACTTTTTTATCTGATATTGTTAATCCTCGTTTATTCCTTACGCATGGGTATCGGTTCCGAGCTCGGAACCAAGCCGGCCATTTTCCAAGCTCGCATCAGCTTCAAACTCTCGAGTTTAACTCTTACCCACAATCCCCCTCTCCCTATTACCTCAGATTTTGTTTGCCACGTTACCATTCGATCGTGTCAAGCTACTTCTCTTGAGCTAAGTACAGTCAATTGTTGCTTAAATTGTTTTATAGATTACTTTCCTGTCAGAAAAGTTCTTATTTTATTGTCTCTTACCCTATCACATCTAGCGTTCATAATTTCTTCAGGTTTTCTGCTTCTTTCTTTACACTTTTACCATGAGGTATTCTCTCTTTACCATCGTTGGTAATCCTTTTCCCCTTTCTCTCATACCTTCGGGTACTCTTGTACCATTGCTGGTAACTTTTCTATTAATTAATTTGCTGTCATGGCAGATAAGAAAGGTAGTCCAGGGTTTAAGCGGTGTTCGGACTGTGGACACAAACTGCCTACTTCTGATGCACACTCTTTGTGTGTTTATTGTTTGGGAGCTTCCCATTTGTGTGTTGACCCACCCTGTACTATTTGTGAGAACTTTTTTAATAGAATCTTGTTGGAAAGGAAAAACGAGCTGTTACTGAAGGGACTTCTAAAATCTCCCTTTTCAGAGGCTAATTCTTGGTCGGAGGCCTCAACCCCTCCTAGAGCCCATAAGAAAACCTTGGATGTTCCTACTAAGGCTAAATCTTTGCCTTCGTCCCTGGCTTGGGGACTCCTGCCAACCAAAACCTAAAAAGGCTAAAGTTTTGGCTGCGGAGCTCACTCAGCCACAGTGCATTTGGTGCCTAGACCTTCGGCACTGAGGCCTTCAGCTCCATCAGTGATTTCGGCTCCATCTTCTCCTGCAGCCCTCTATATATTGGCACCGAGTGGCTCCTCTGTTCAGACTATTACCATTGTATCGGCACCGACCATTCAGTTGGTGCAGACCTTGACCGTGTCTGCTCCGAGGCCTTCCTCCGGAACTGATGCATTTATTGTTGACTCCGGTTTTGTTGGTTACAGCTTCGGCACCGACAACCACTTCGGCACCGATCCCTGTGTCGGTGCAGACCATGGCCTCGGCACCAATGACTTCTTTGGTGCAGACAATAGTAGTCCAGTCTCTCTCGGCACCATTGTCCTCAGTGCGGACAGATGAGATGGGCACCGAATCCGCATTTTCTGTGGACAGACCTGTTTCTCCCTCAGTCTCCGTGAGGTCCACTAGAAGCCTTTCTGAACACGTGTTGTGGCTTGTGGAACAGGTACTCTTGGCCAGAGGTATCCCACCCCTCTGGAACTATCCTTCCTTGGGAGGTGATCACCCATCTCCAAAGACCCCTTCTTATTCTCCTTCTTCATTGCCTTTGAAGTCCATGGATATAGCACAGTCTTCCCCTTCTGCAGTCCTCTTTATGGATCTCACTAAGGAACCACAGTTGCCTTCATGGCAGGAAAGTTTTGCTACAACCCAGGATGTCAGCTGTGACACGCATAGTTTGCTGCTGCACAGCCATCAAGGGACTCCGGGTCGGCAGGCTGAGCCACTTAGGGGAGGGGTTACCCCTATTCTAGACATGCACTCCTCTTCAGGTGGACCAGCCTTCCAACTGATGGAGAAGGCTTTCGCTCCTGCTGGTGAAACCGGACTGTCTATACCTCCACCCTCCTCTGGTACACTGGTTTCACAAGTCGCTCCTAGCAGACACCGGGTGCAAGGGCCGCAGGACATATTCCCTCAGGAATCCCCTTTTCTGCTGTCTTCTCCAGCTTCTCCCACTGAGGAGGTCAACCGGAAAAGTTCGTGTAAGAGGAAGCACATGGACTCCACAGAGGAGTCCCTCACTGAAGACACAGATTTTGATGAAGGGGAAGGATCCCCTCAGTCACCTTCTGAGGTATCCTTTGGTGATATCCTCGAAATCCTGAAACAGAGAGGTGACTGGCAGTCCTCTAATCTGACCTCTGAGGAATCTGTGTTCCTGAAGGCCTTTCGCGCCCAGCCCCCTACCTCCTGGGTTACTCCACCTGCCGATGAACTTGTCCGGCTCATCGTGCAGTGTGCTTGGAAGGCTCCTGATACCATCAAAGCTATTCCCCAAAGGCCAGATAAGATCTTGCCCCCTCCTGCTTCGGATCTCCATTGGCCCAAAGGTCTTCCTGTGGATGCTTTGGTGGTGGCGGCCGCAACAAAAAAGGATCTGGCAGAAGAAGAAAGCCAGACTGTCCATCCGCCTAACAAAGAGTCCCAGGCCCTGGACAGGATAGGGAAGTGCACCTTTGCTTCAGCGACCTTTGCTGTCAGGTCCCTGAATTATACTGCACATTTTACCAGGCTTCAAAGGAATCTGCTTTCTAAGCTCTCTGAAACCTTGGCTGGTGCCGTGTCTGATGAGGTCCATGACAGTGGCCTCTCAGCTGGCCACCGTTGAATCTATATCTAGCTCCTCTATGCAACTGATATCTGACACATCAGAAGGAGCAGCTAGAGCAGCGGGTTCAGCTACGGTCTTGAGACGACACGCCTGGATGCGCTTGTGCAACTTCGCAGAACCCTTTAAGTCTTGTTTTCTTAATGCCCCCATTGAGGCCTCCTCGTTGTTTGGGCCCAAAGTTAAAAGCACACTGGCCAGATGTGAACAGGATGGTAAGAGCATTTCTGCCATAGGTGTCAGTTATTCTTCCCCTCAACGTGCTTTCTCCCGAAACCAAAAGAGTGGGAAGGTAGGGTTTGAGAAATCTCAGGGTCCTTTCCGTGACACACAGGCTGAGTTCTCCCCCAGAGGCAGAGGGGAAAACTCACAGGGAAGACTCTCCTTTCGGGGCAGAGGGGGTCCGCGTAATCAGGGTTCCAGGGATTCTTTCCCTGGTCAATCCTACCAGCGCTCCTGAAGAGCGGCCCAACTCCTTTCCTCTGGAGGTGGTTGGGGGACATTTCTCCTTGTACCCTTCTGCCTGGCTAACCATCACCACCGATTCATGGATACAAAGGATTATAACCAGAGGTTATCATATCCCCTTTGATCTTTGTCCCGTCAAAAAATCTTCCCGACATTCCACCCATTCAATGGGAAGAAGCAGCACTAGAGATAGAAAAGATGCTAAGAAAGAGAGTCATCCAAATAGTCCCTCCAGACCAGATAGGATCCGGATTCTACTCGAGACTATTTTTGGTGCCAAAGAAAACCGAGGACTGGAGATCATTTTTGGATCTCAGTGTATTGAACAAGTTTGTGAGTACAAAAATTCTGGATGGTCACAATGCAGTCTATCCTCCCACTTTTGGAAAAAAGCGATTGGATGTGCTCTTTAGATCTTCAAGATGCGTCTAAAGGTGGACAGGCTATCAAGAAGATTTCTGCGCTTCCGTGTGGGAGCCAGTCACTACCAGTTCAGAGTACTGCCCCCTTCGGACTCTCTACAGCCCCCAGTGCATTCACAAAGTGCATGGCAGTTGTCACAGCTCACTTGCGACTTCAAGGATTCCAGGTGTTTCCATACCTAGACTGGCTCATTTCCGCCCCCACCAGACATCTACTGGAAAAAGCCCTGGCATACTCTCTCCTCGCTGCTCAAAGGCTAGGCATAACCATAAACTGGCAAAAATCCAATCTCACCCCATCTCAGTCGGCAGAATTCATAGGGGCTATCTTGGACACACAAAACTGCAGAGCTGCTGTTCCAGAGCACAGAATTTTAAGGATAAAGCAAGAACTAATTCCAATCCTTTCAAAGGAAAAATCCACGGCTCACTCGGTTCTTTAGCTTTTGGGTTCCATGGCAGCGTCCATCACCATTGTTCCCCTAGCCAGATTTCACATGAGGCTTCTACAATGGCTACTGCTCCTCCAATGGTATCCTTTTCAGCATCCCCTTTCAGCCATGATTCGAATAACCCACAGGTGCAAACAGGATTTAAATTGGTGGATGACGCACAATCTTTCACAATGGTCTCGCCCCTTCTCCCCCCAGCAACCCAAGAACACACTGACCATGGACACCTCCCTGATGGGGTGGGGGGGCTATGTCAGGGACAGATGGTCCAAGGCACTTGGTCTGAACTGGAAGCCCATCTGCATATAAATGTTCTATAGCTGAGGGTGGTGCTTCTGGCGTTGCAAGCATTCCATCCCCTGCTGCTGTCTGGGACAATTGCGATTCCATCCGACAACATGGTAGTGGTCTGGTACATCAATAAACAAGGTGGAACTAAATCTTACCCCCTTTGTCGAGAGGCCATGAGGATATGGCAATGGGCGATGGATACCAACCGTTTTCTTCTAGCAACGCACATTCCCGGGAGTTCCAACATGATAGCAGACAGACTCAGCAGGTGGATTCTTCAACCTCACGAGTGGTCCTTGAATCCCTTGATAGCAGCAGAGATCTTCCACTGCTGGGGCCATCCTTGCTGCGATCTCTTTGCATCCTCAACCAACTACAAATGCAGCAACTACTTTGCCCTGATTCCCTCTCCAGGACAGTCACCCAGGGACGCTCTAGTCCAGAATTGGCCCTTGGGTGGTCTTTACGCATTTCCACCCTTTCCCCTCATACCCCAGTTTCTGAAGAAAGCCCATCGGTTGAAGAGCAAGGTGATCCTCATAGCACCATATTGGCCTCGACAGATTTGGTTCCCCTTCCTTTGGCTTCACCTACTAGATCGACCATGGATTCTCCATCAAACCCCGGAGTTGATCTCACATCCACAGAACCTGGTTCATCCCATCTTGAACAGCCTGAAGCTCGCGGCTTGGCTACTCCAATTCCCTTGATTGCCATGCAGAATGATCTTTCTTTACCAGTACGTGATATTCTCATTGCTTCTCATAAGTCTTCTACTAGCATTACTTATCTGAGCAAGTGGAAAAGATTTACCTGCTGGCTGAAAGATAAACAAGTTTAGACCCCTTTTCAGTACCAGTGTCTCTAATACTAGACTATCTGGCCGACCTTTTTTCAATTGGGTCTATCGGCCTCTACCATTAGAGTTCATTTGGCTGCAATTTCTAATTTTCATGAGGGTGTCCAAGATTCCTCTTATGTCCCATAAATTGTGTAAGACCTTCATAAAAGGTGTGAATCATCTGAAGCCGCCTTTTAGAGAACCTATTCAACTATGGGATTTATCATTAGTTCTACAAGCTCTGACTGTCACCTTTCGAACCAGCCTCTTGCGACCTCAAATATTTGTCATGGAAAACCTTGTTTTTGGTTGCCATTACTTCTGCCAGACGTATTTCTGAGCTTCAAGCTTTATGTATCAAGAGTCCATACTTGATTTTTCATAGAGATAGTGTCTCTGAGAACTAATCTGTCATTTCTGCCTAAAGTGATCTCTGAAATGTCCATTAATCAAGCCATTGAATTGCCAGTTTTCTTTCCCAGTTATTCAAACAAAGGAGAGTATTGCCTACATCCCATAGATATCCACAGGCAAATCCATTTTTACTTAAACAGGACTAAACCCTTTCGTAAATCTGACCAGTTATTTTTCGCCTTTTCTGGCTCTAGATTAGGATCTGCTGTTGCTAAGGTCACATTAGCTAGATGGTTGAAGGACTGTGTGACCTTCATTTATACACAACGTAATATCTCGTTGCCTACTACCATGAAAGCTCATTCAACAAGGTTGGTGGCAACTTCTGCTGCCTTCCATGCCAGAGCTTCTTTACATGACATCTGTGCAGCTGCAACTTGGGCTACGCCTCATACCTTCATCAATCATTACAAATTGGATTTGGCCTCCAGGGAAGACCATCTTTCAGTTCTATGGTGCTCGGGAATGTCCTTCGATGAGAGCCTCCTAGGAATAGAGGTAGCTGGGGACTCTGTCCCATGCGTAAGGAATGAACGAGGATTAACAATATCAGATAAAGAAGTTATGTCTTACCATAATATTCCATCTGTATTGTTCATCCTCGTTCAGTCATTACGACCCTCCCTCCTTCCCCCTCCTGTTGTTTCTAGTGGATCTCACCATCCGGTTCTGTTAGGTTATTTGACCAGATGTAGCCTCTACCTTCTATGACTTGCAAACTCAATCTGAGATAACTGGGAGAGAGGGATTGTGGGTAAGAGTTTAGCTCGAGAGTTTGAAGCTGATGCAAGCTTGGAAAATGGCCGGCTCTGTTCCGAACTCGGAACCGATACCCATGCGTAATGACTGAGCGAGGATCAGCAATACACATGGAACGTTATGGTAAGACATAACTTCTTTTTTCTTGGCATTAAGCTTGAGCCCATGGCTCTGGCACCAAGCATCTGTTTCTGTAAGGCCCTTTTGTAGAATATCCGCATCATTTGAGGATTCAGTAATGGCTCCCAGTTTGCAGTAATCTGCGAACTGTGTTAGCCAGAGTCCCTTAGTGTTGGCCTGTACTTCAGAGAAGTAGATGCCAAACAAGAGCAGTCCCAGGACTGAACCCTGAGGTACTCCACTTCATTTGTTGGGTTTTGGAGTCTGCTACTTTTATAGTGTGAGTTGTCAGTAAGCCAGTTGGCAACCCATCGAGTGACGTAGGGATTGGTGGACCACCTTACCCTTGTCCATGGCTCTGGAGACTGATTTGAAGAAGTTAATCAGGTTCAGGAGACAAGATCAGCCCTTCACGAACCCAAACTGCATGAGGTCCAGTGTTTGAAGGTTGCCAAGGTCTTTGTTTATAAGTTCCACGATGATACGTTCCATGGCCTTGCAGATCAGGCTCGTTGGACTGATGGGGCAGTAGTTCCCGGGATCCAAGTTGGATCCCCCCTTGTGGAGTGGGATAACTGTAGCTGTGCGCCCGCCACTCAGTGGGCATGAAGCCTGAGGTGAAGCTATGATTAAACATGACAGTTAGTTGAGGTGCCAGTTAATTTTGTAGTTCATGTAGTACACAGCCTGGGATGTCATCTGGTCCCATGGATGTTGTGTTCTTAGCTTTGGAGAGTACGTTTTTTACCTGTGTGGCCGTTATTACCGGAATTTGACAAACTTTCAGTATTGAGATGGGCCCTTTAGGGGGTGAGAGGGGGGTTAAGTTTGCACTGAATCGATCTGCCAGGATATTGGCAATATCCTCAGGATCAGTATATTTAATGCCATTCTGTTGTAGCTCAGAGCAGATCTGAGCATTGCCATTTAGATTCTTGATATAGTTATAGAATGCCTTGTGGTTGTCTTTGGAATCTTTGGCAGTTTTATTTTCGTAACTAGCTTTGGAGAATTTTATGAGGGATCTCAGCTTCTTACTGAGGCTGATAAGGGAGTTTTTTTTTGCATCCTGGGGTTTTCCTCGCTTCTGTAACAGTTTCTTCCTTTTGTTGTAAAGTTTGTTTATGGCAAGGGACCACCAGATTGGCTTCCTTTTTTTGGAGGAGAGCATCTTGGTTCTATTGGGGATGGCACGATTCATGCACAAGTGGATGTGCTCTTACAGTGCCTTGGTGTAGGATTCAGCAGTCAAACTTTCAGTTCTCGTCTACATGGGTGTCATGGTTTGTCACTTCTGAATTGAGTAGCATGAAGCTGGCTTTATGGAGGTTTCCATACTGGGTGGGGGTGAGATATGGATGTCAAGGGTGATTAGCTTATGGTCAAACCTGACCAATGAGGGGGTGTCCATAGGTGTAGAGCATCGATTTCCCATGTTGGTAATGACCAGGTCTAGAATATTGGAGCCCCTGGTGGTGCTAAGGATTAGTTGATCCAGGGCATTGGAATTTATGAATCCCAAGAACCGTTGAGCAAAGGTGCTGGCACATGAGTAGTTTTCCCAGTTAATGGCAGGGTAGTTGAAATCACCCAGTATTAGGGCATTTGGTTGTATCTTAATATTTTCCAGTATGTTTAGAAAGGTGTGAGAATCTTGGGACATGGTGGGGGATCTGTAGCAAGCTACAGTTTGGATTGCCGTCTTACCTAGTGTTAGTTGCACCTGGAGAATTTCAGATGCATTGTGTTGGGCAACTAGCCTGGTGTGACTATGGACACTCCTCCACCTTTAATGTTTCGGTCCTGGTTTGGTGGCCGAAAAGTGTGGTAAGAGTTGTAGCCTGGTATTGCAGGGGTGCTCTCTGGAGCCTTGAACCAGGTCTCTCATGATTTGATGTCTTCACCATCCATTCCTCAAAATATAGATCTGGAATCTGACCTCTGATCCAGCTTTGACCACTCCTAAGCTTCATATCTAGTGCTCAGGCTCCATCAGCTACTCATAATCCCTTGTGAAAGGCGTGAACTGTCATACATCTCATTTGCTGCCATAAGCATTTCATGGAGCTTGCTCAGGAGTGGCCTTCTCAGGAAAAAGATGCATCTCTAGATAAGTAAATTTTATTTGCGTTTAAATTTGAACTTCTCTTCTCTTAGCATTTACACTTAGGGGCTTATTTCATAAAAAGTTTGAAAAAAGTAGTGGTTAAGTAGTTAGATTTATATTATAGTTTACAGTTTAAACATTCATGTCTTTTAGAACACTTAGTTCTTTATTTTGGGCTGTTAGGATGGCAGATAAACCCACCAGTTTCAAAAATAACATAGCTTGCTCCCACAAGCTACATATTTTGGATGCGCATGAGAGGTGCATGTATTGCCTTGGGCCTTCTCATTTATATATTGCTTGCTGTATCTGTGAGGCTTTCGGATGGTGAGCCATTGTAGAGCGGGGAAGCAAGCTGATTTTAAAGGGGCTGTTTTAGCATACCATAAGAGAGAAGCCCTCTTAAGAATCGGGAAGTCTGCACCTGATTCTTCCCCTTCTCTGTTTTTGTCTTCAGAGATGGCTGAAGAACCCACAGAAAAGCAAAAGGAGATGGAGAGAGAAACAGAGAAAGAAAAAGAGCAGGGGAATTCTAAATCAACAAAAAAGATATAGCTGGATCAGACAGCCTTGATGACTCCACTGACCAAGATCTCTAGACCTTAAGAGTCGATGCTCTTTGCAGATCTGATAATTATCATATCTGTAACTCCACCTAGATGGGCTCACATCTCTCCTAGGGTCCAGTCTCCAATCCAGCAAGACAAACCCTGGTATCCTTCCAGGCCATCTTCCTCTACATCTCTGAGGTCAGCTAGGTCCTCTCAGATCCTCCCTGAAGCTGACATGGACAGGATGATTAGGCATTTCCTTTGGACCCAAATTCAGTTGGGGATACTCTCAGCTCCAAGTACTGTTGGATCTAGAAGAATCATTTCTTTTCCTCACTCATTAATGGCTCCTTCTTCAATCTGACCTCTCAGATCAGCGCCCCTGGAACAGACTCTTGTCCAAGGCAGATCTGCATTGGAGCCAAGGCTCCATACATTCTTGACTCCGATGAGTTCTCTTACTTGCCTTTGGACACAAGACTTTAGATAACAAAACTCCCTTGAACAAAAATTACATATCTTCATCAACAAGCCCAAGATGTTTATCTAATTAGAATCCACCAGTGTGACTAATTCTTCATCTTCATGATTTCTCAAGTACCTTCCCAACATCCCTCTCATTATTTTTTGCATGCACAGTTAAAGGATAAAGAATAAGAAAGAAAAAAAGAAAAGTTAGAGAAATCCAGAAATAGATCTCCAGATCCCTTTGCTTCAACTGGTCCTGATCCTTCACAATTCCAGAGAGTCTTTGATAGAGATTATGTAAAATTAAATATACTTTTTCCAAAGCAATTAAATGTATGCTTTAATGCAAAGGCTGTATGTCCTTTATTAATACAAGGTTTTGACTGGTAAAGCAAGGGTTAAACTTGTTAAAAGATTTTAAAATAAATATTACTCTGTAAAAGCAGAAACTCAAGGCCAAACTACATAAGACAGCTTGCTTAAGCAAGCATGAAAGCAGTTAAAAATAGGCTAGTAATAACAGCTATGTGTCTGACACCTGCAAAAATAAAACATGCTTAGTTAGCTTTACTGTAAATATGTTTGCCCAGTTTAATTTGTTTTTGTGGGCTAGACATAAACTGTAAATGGCATCCTGTTGTTAATATTTTGGACATACAAAAAAGAAAGTTGCAACAAGGACTTTTTATGAAATCTTCAGATACAGCAAAAAAAAAAAAATACATAAAAATAACCAAAGGAGGACATAAAACAAAAATCAATCATGCAAACTGCAAGGGCATTGAAAAACATTTGTTGCTTTAAAAAATATATAAACTGGACATTGTTTTTTTCTTTTTTAGAAACGTAATTCAGGGTGCATAAATTTTGAGAGACTTTCTTGAGTCATGTTTTATAATAAAATTAAAATAGCTCTGACAGTGTTAACTGCTTGGCAGGACTTTTAAGTACAATAAATAATAAATACAGTAACACTTTGTCAGTCTGATCACTTGCTAACATTTTCACAATTTAACGGTCTTTACTGAATAGCTGTCCAAGTGTCTCACTCTTAACCTGCCTGTGGATCTACAGAAGACTGTGGACTCCCAACTCATTTCCCTCCAGTCTATATTGAACATTACCATGTGACTGTTATCTAACACAGCTGATAGTATAATGAGGGCAGCAGGCACCAATATTACTGTACAGTGACATACTTTGATGCACCTTAGTGACTTTTCAGAAGAATTTAAGGTGTCCTTTGTCAATTTGTCATTTGATGGTTTCACACTTTTGGGCCAAAGGAGAAAGTTTCTAGCCAGGATTCAACAAAAAAGTAAACCCTTCTGCAGTGGGAATTCAGTTTTCCACCCCTGAAAGGATCTTGTCTAGGAATTTGAGGGGTGGTAAAAAGATGTGGTTCTGCAAATCACAGGGTTGTTATCATGGCTCCTCTGGGGACAGAGATTCTCTTGTGGCAGAGCAGGGAGGTAACTCTAATTGACATCAACCAAGAGGCAGAGGTAGACCACAAAATCAGGGCTTTCACATTCCCTTTACTGAAAAGACCTACCAGCAGTCCTGAAAGGTTGCCCGGCTGCTGTACTCTGGAGGTGCTTATCCATGCGTTTACAAGCCTGGCAAAACACAACAGACTCCTGGGCACTAAACATAATTTCCAGAGACTACTGAATTCCCTTTTCATTTCCCTCAATAAAAAAGAAGGTTCCCAATGTTCCACCCAGTCAATGAGAACCTGCAGAAGCAGAAATTTACAAGCTGCTAGAAGAAAAGTCAATCCAAATGGTCTCCGAAGAACCATTAGGGTCCAGAGTTTATTCAAGGTACTTTTGTTCCCAAGAAGACAGGGAACCTCAGACCCATTATAGATTTGAGTCATTTAAATCAGTTTGTAAAAACAACATTACAGGTTGTCACGATCCAGTTTGTATTGCCTTTCCTGAGGAAGGATGATTAGATGTATGCAGTAGATCTCCAGGATGCATACTGTCATATAAAGATAGAGAAACATTGCAGGAAACTTCTCTACTTCTAGCTGGGAGCCAGTCATTAATAATGCATAGTGCTGTTTGATCTCATCACAGCCCTCTGAATGTTTACCAAGATAATGGCAGTAGTTGCACCATGTCTACATCTGCAAGTGATCCAGTGACTTGCTCAGAGTCCCACAGTAGGCAGATGGAGGTGGAAAGAATTAAACCCTTTACCCTTAACTACAGGAAACTTATAGAAATGTTCTTATCCCCAGTTTTTCATCATTATAACCATGATATGTGAAGTTGTTCTATCTCGCCGTTCATTCTTCACTGATGGGTTCGGAGCTGAACCTTGGCTCCGACATGGCCGACTAGCAAGCTCAAAGTTCTCCAGTAGCTTGAGACCCAACCCCTTATTCCATAATGCACTGCTGGAATTATCCCAGATCTAGTTTGCCACGGCACGGATCTCTTGGTTTCCAGCGTTGCTCAAGACTATTATTGGGAGTTTTCAACTTTCAGCAAGTTTTCTATTTCAGTTTTATACCTTTTACTACTATAACTATATAATATTATCTAGTTAGCTGTTTTCTGTTTTTCTCCCCTTTCCAAGTAAAATCTTTTGATTGCCTTTGGCCTTGAGCCCTTTCTTACAGTTGTTAGTTACCCTTTTGGGTTTTTTGATATTGGATTACTTTAATCCTATTTAACATTATATAGCTAAATAGTTTTATTACTAGTTGCCTTTTTGGGCTGAGTGTACTGTGTGCAGTTAGTTAGATTTCCTCTCTAACTTTAATTTTATCTTTTATAGTTAAATAGTGTTTCTTTTTTTGGATTTTGTGAGTAGTAGTTAGTACTATGTCTGAAGAGAAGGAAAAACATCCAAAGTCTGGGTTTAAAAAATGCCCAGACTGCGGACAGAAGATGTCCGTTACGGATGCCCATGTGCAGTGTGTTTACTGTTTGGGTGAGGTGCACCTGCAGGAGTCATGCAGTATATACCACTCCTTTTCTACTAGAGTGCTTGCAGAAAGGAAGAGGAAGTTAATTGATAGGGGTATTATCAAACATCCTTTCTCAGAGGCATTGTCTGACCAGGATGGGGCCAGCAAATCATCCAAATCTTCCTCAGAATCCAGGACAAAGAAAGGAAAAAAATCAGAAAGTGTTTTAACTTTGGCTCCACTGACTTTGGAGCCGACAGTCTGTTCTTTTCGGGCCCAGGACACTGCTCTGGAACCAGTTGCCGAAAAACCTCCCTCTCTACTGCTCCAATCGGCCCCATCTGTTCACTCATCCAGGTCTTCTGTCAGCCTGTCTGATCTGGATCTGCACCGGCTGGTTCAGAAACTCTTAAAGGCACCAGGCTTAGCTAAATTGCTGTCTGCTCGACCCAACCATCTGAGCTGAAGACCATTACTCCTGAATTGTCTGCTCCTCCTCCTAGCCATACCGGACCTTTGGAGCCAGAGGCAGCTGACCTGATGATTGTGGATCCCTTGGAGCCGATACCTGCTCCAGTGTCATCGGCTCCATCTGCTCGGACGTTTTTGGCACTAACCGGGGTCTCTAGGAGCTGGCACTCCTTGGTCGGGTCTGGGGAGGATAGTTGCACCGACTTGTCGCTGCCAACTCTTCCTCTCAGGGCTTCGGCTTGGGTGAGCTCGGCTCCTACTTCGGGCTCGGAACCCACAGCTTCGGTGCAGGAGGGGATCGTGGCTCCTTCAGATCTGTCAACTTCTCATTGGAGTGGTGGTGCATTCGAAGCCATGAGGTGAGTGTTGTCTCCTAAGACTTCCTCATCTCAAGGTCTGGCCTCTTCCTCCCCTAAAGTGCCTGTGTCAGTTTCTGTTTCCTCCGATCATCCCAAGCATAGAGACCCAGAGACTCATGTAGCCCCCAGGGCACTCCCCGCTCTTCTGAGACCTCTCCAGAAGTACCCCTGAAGAAGTTCCGAGGAAGAGGTTATGCAAGAGGAAGCATTTGGACTCCCCACAGAAGTCTCTCACATCAGACACCGACTTGAATGAATCAGAAGGGTCCCCTAGATCCCCCTCTGAGGACATCTCCTTTGCGGAGATTCTTGAAATTCTTAGGCAGAGGGATGATTGGCAGTCCAAGAGCCCTACTGAGGATGCGTCTGTTCTCCTGAAGGCGATCGGGTCTCAACCTTCCACCTCTTGGGTGTCTCCGCCTTACGATGAGATTTATAGATCTGGTCTCTCGTAGGGCGTGGGAGTCACCAGAATCTATGGAACCTGTTCCTAGGAGGCCTAATAAGTTTATTTCTGCCCCTGTAGATAAGCCCTTTTTGACCAAGGGGAGTCCATGTTGATGCCATGCTGGTGGTGGCAGCCACCAAAAAGGAAATGTCTGAGACTTCCTCATCTATCCATCCTCCTAACAGAGAATCTAGGATCATGGATAGATATGGGAAACGCATGTTTAGTTCAGCGACTTTCTCACGCAGATCACTGAACTACTTGACCCATTTTACCAGACTGCAGAGATCTCCTTAAGGAGTGATGGTCTTCAGGGTGCTGTAGCTACGAGTGTATCCAACAAAGTTGCCACCCAGCTCGCTACCCTTAATTTGATAGTCAACTCATCCATGCGTCTCGTATCTTGACCAGCTGATGGTTCAAGTAGAGCTGCAGGTACAGGAATTGCTCTTCGTAGGCATGCCTGGATGTGACTCTGTTCCTTCGCGGAACCCTTCAAGTCTTCCTTTAGAAATACCCCGTTTGACGGCTCATCCTTGTTTGGGCCAAAGGTGAAGGAGGCTTTGACAAGGTGTGAACAAGAGGGGGAAAGGTTCTGTCTGTCGTCTGAGTCAGTTTTTCCATCCCCACTCGACCCTTTCCTAAAGTTCAGAGGGGAGGAAAGATGTGGTTCCGGAAAGCCCAAGGAGCCTTTCAAGACACACATGGAGAGCTCCCCTCCAGAAGCAGAGGAGGGAGTTACAATGGAAGGCGCTGCCCTCATGGCAAAGGGGGTCTGCAACACCAGGGTGACAGAGATCACTTCTCTGGTCAGTCCTACCAGCGCTCCTGAAGGGAGGCCCGGCTGTCCTACTCTGGAGGCAGTCAGGGGTCACTTGTCATTGTACCCAGAAGCCTGGTTAGATATAACAAATGACATTTGGGTACAAAGTATCATTTCCAGAGGGTATTTCATACCATTCTCCACCCAGCACCTTCCCGTCAAAAAATTCCCAGACGTTCCACCCAGTCACAGGGGACAAGCAAGAATAGAGGTACACCGATTGCTAGAAAAAACGTCATTCAGCCAGTCCCAGCAGGCCAAACAGGATTCAGAACTTACTCAAGATTCTTTTTGGTTCCAAAGAAAACAGGGGACTGGAGACCCATTTTGGATCTCAGCAGACTCAACCAATTTGTGAGGAAAGAGAAGTTCCAAATGGTCACCCTACAGTCCATACTTCCCTTTTTAGGGAAGGACAATAGGATGTGCTCGATCGATCTCAAGGATGCGTACTACCACATAAAGATGGCCAGACCATGCAGGGATCACCTGCGTTTCCGGCTGGGAGCCAATCATCATCAATTCTGAGCTCTGCCCTTTGTTCTCATTACTGCCCCCAGTGTCCACCAAGTGCATGGCAGTAGTCACGGCTCACCTGAGGCATCTAGGATTCCAGGTGTTTCTCTATTTGGACGATTGGCTCCTTACCTCCACCACCAGGCATCAACTTCAAGTGAGAGAGGCTACTCTGACACACTGCAATCAGCTAGGCATTACAGTCAACTTCGAAAAGTCTGCCTTGTTGCCATCACAGCATACCGTTTTTATAGGGACAGAATTAGACACGTCAACCACCACTCTGTCTTCCACCAGAAAGGGTTTGTAATCTTCACCAACACATCACATCCTTAATATCAAAGGACAGAGCACCAACTGCAGAGGTATTGAAAGTACTAGGATTGATGGCAGCAGCAGCAATCTTGGCAATCCCATTAGCAAGGATTCATATGAGAATCCTTCAATGGCTTCTATTCACGCTGTGGTCTTACCAAGAACTTCCAATGAATCACACGATCCTGATAACTAATTCCTGCAAGAAGGATCTTCAGTGGTGGTTGGCATCTCTTCATGTCACAATAAGACGTCCTTTCATGCTATCCCCTCCAGTTGCCACTGTGACCGCGGACGCTTCACTGATAAGGTGGGGGGGGGGCTTTTTCAGAGAGACTGCCCAAGACGCATGGACAGATCAAGAATCACATCTGCATATCAATGTCCTGGAGATGAGAGCAGTACTTCTAGCATTGCAATACTTTCAGGACACACTTCCTCTAGGGACAATTTCCATACATACAGACAACATGTCAGTGGTCTGGTATCTGAACAAGCAAGGCAGGACCAAGTCTTATCCCCTTTGCCGAGAAGCCCTCAGAGTATGGCAGTGGGCAGTGTCATCCTGGCACTTTGTTAGCAATGCACATCCCGGGCAAATCCATCGTCATAGCGGACAGACTGAACAGGGCAATTTTATTGCCCCAGGAATGGTCCCTCAAACAAGAGATTGCAGACAGGATTTTCTGCAAATGGGGCCAGCCTTCCTATGACCTGTTTGCCAGTCATATCAACAACAAATGCAGAAGCTATTTTGCCCCGATTCCCACACCAAGTCACTCCCCGAGGGATGCTCTTGTCCACGATTGGTCCCCGGGTCTCCTACGCATTTCCCCCAATTCCTCTGATACCCAGATTTTTGCAGAAAGCAAAATTACTGGGACGGACGATCATCCTTATAGCCCCTCATTGGCCTCGGCAGATTTGTTTTCCATTTCTTTACCATCACATTCTGGAAGACCCATGGATTTTGGACCCAGTCATGAACTTATTGACACATCCGTCAAGGGATCTTCATCCATCATTGCAGACACTGAAGCTAACCGCTTGGCTGCTCCAATTCCCCGTATAGCCAGGCTTTATAATCTTTCCCATGACACTAGTCACATTTTGTTGGCTTCCCATAAGCCTTCCACTCGAAAATTGTATTGTAATAAGTGGAAGAGATTTTCCATTTGGGCTTCCTCCCATACCATTGACCCTTACCAAGTACCATAGTCTTCTGTTTTACAATTCTTGACAGAAATTTTCAACAAAGGAGCAGCGGCTGCTACGATGCGAGTACAATTAGTTGCTATATCTAATTTCCATCTAGGGATTGATGGATTGAATATTATGGCTCACCAATTGTCTAAGGCTTTTCTAAAAGGTTCTTTTCACATGAGGCCTCCAGTGAAGACACCTTATTTTCCCTGGAATTTGAATTTAATGTTATCTCACATCATTTTTCCTCCTTTTGAGCCTGCATCATCTTGTGAACTAAAATTTCTATCGTGGAAAACTATCTTCCTAGTAGCTATCACTTCAGCCCGCAGTGTGTCAGAGCTCCAAGCCCTATCCATCAAGCCTCCTTATATGGTCTTTCAAATACTGATAAGAGTATCTCAGGACAAATCCATCCTTTTTGCCTAAAGTATGTTCTAAGATTAACATCAATCAAGTCATTGAGCTGAACGTTTTCTTCCCTAATCACACCAACAAATTGGAATATATGTTGCACAAACTCAATGTTCACAGACAACTTAGATTTTATTTAGACGGAACAAAAGACATTAGGAAATCAGATCGGCTTTTTGTGTCTCTTTCTGAGGCCAGGAAAGGTAAACCAGTTGCCAAAACAACTTTGTCTAAGTGGCTGTCAGATTGTATCACTTGCACATATTCTTCTCATAACATGCCCTTGTCTAGTAAGGTGAAGGCTCATTCAACCAGAGCAGTTTTTACCTCTTCAGCTTTAAAAGCCAAATTACCTTTGGACAACATCTGTGCGGCAGCCACATGGTCTAAACCTCACACTTTTATAACTCATTACAAAGTGGATAAGGCCTCCAGGGACAGGGCTTCATTTGGTTCTACGGTTCTGAAGAGTGTACTTCGTGAACCACCCAAGTTCAGGGTGCTAGGGATGCTACCCATCAGTGAAGAATGAACGGCGATATTGAACAACTTCACATAAAGAAGTTATGTACTCGCCATAACGTTCCATGTGAGTTGTTCCATCTCACCATCATTCTCGCGTCCCTCCCTCCTTCCCCCTCCTGGCTGGCAGTTGACCTGGAGGCTGTCTTCATCTAGGTTTTTCAGTGTGTCTGCATTCCTAGGCAGAATAATTATTGTACTTCTATATGGTATGCAGCAAACACGATCTGAGGTAATTCCAGTAGTGCATTGTGGGATAAGGGGTTGGGTCTCGAGCTACAGGAGAACTTTGAGCTTGTTAGTCGGCCGTGTTGTTGCCGAGGATCAGCTCCGTACCCATCAGTGAAAAATGAAGGAGAGATGGAACAACTCGCATGGAACGTTATGGTGAGTACAGAACTTCTTTTTATTGCATGTGTACTGGAGAAATGCAAAAATAATGAAATTACATGGCAGAGACTGTTTAAATAAAAAGTACTTTTTTTTCCTGCAAAATATTTACAGATTGCTTTAGTTTTGCATCACATTGTGTGTTTTGTTCTGTTTTTCATTGTTTCCTTCAAATGTTTCAGACTTTATGGCATGATCATACCTTTTTGAATCATTCTGAAATTTACTTTTCAGGAATTGAAGTCAGTAAGCAAAGAATTCTGTCGGCTCAACTACCTTTCATCCCATCGCACCTAACAGAGGCTGAAAAGATCTTGTACCTCTCCTCCATCATACCATTTGATAGCCCTGTGATGGTATGTAGTGCACATGCATAACTTAAACTCTTCTAACATGAAAACATAATTAGATTGATAAGTTCTTAAAAAAAATGTCTTGCTCTGTCATCCAGTAATGCACTGATGTATTTCATTAATCTACTGCTGTCTAACTTGGGTAAAGATATTTTTTTAACTTGTAGAAACTATATAATCATAGTCAAAATTCTTTATATTGCATTTGCTCACTGGTTATTTAAAATGGCTACTACTACTACTTCTAGTCAGTCCAAGTGATATTTCATTGTCCCTGTCTTTATAGTGTCTGTTGGATTGTGCAGCTCATTGAGTAAGCAATGTGCCTGACAAAGGCATGTTTTCAAGAGCAGTAAAAGAGGTATAGCTCAGGGGTTTGATTGGTTCCAAGCATAATATGCTTACACAGTGCTTTTGTGTGGGAAATCTTTCCCCAAAATCTTTAGTCACTTGAAGGAAATAGAGAATTCATCTGGTCTTGTCTGGGCACTGGAAACCAATGGACTGGTCATTACAGGCACCTATTTCATACCAACAACAAAAACTCTGGCACCTCAAGCTCCTCCCCTTTGTCCTGTAATCACCTAAATCTCCAGATCTTATTGTCACCATTGTTGCTTCATTAAGCCCTCATTCATTCAGTGAGCTCATTGAGGTAGCGTGAGCCTTTTGATGTTTTTTTGAAGGCCATGCAACTACAACAATAGTAGGACCCTCCTCAGAGGTCAATCTCTGTCATCAGTCCGGTCTTTGAAGTTTTAGTAATTCAAGCCCATCCTCTGAGAGAAAAAAAGCATGGTACTTTTCCTTGGAGGAGGTACCTAGCTAGATACCTGGAATCTAGGCCTTTCTCTGTCCTTTCCACTAGTCAGGTCTGTCATTAATCCCTCCATGCAGTATGATTTGGAGCACATGAGGGCCTTCATCAAAACTCATATGAAATAGATGCCATACAGTCCTTCTCTGAATCTAGGATGGACTGGTTAGAACTCCAAGCATTAATGACTTCTAACCCCTTCTCTGGGTCTGGTTTCAGCACCAGTGGAGTTGGTGCTGATTGCTTTTACCATTGCAGTTTGTGTCAAAACCTTGGGGGCTTGACCCTTCTTTGCTGACCACCTAAGTTTACTCACTCTTGATTCCCTCGATGCTGTGCGACTAGGCATTGAGAGATCAACATCTTTTTTTTTTTTTGTCATTGTATGTACTTACCCTGTCGGGGGGCTTTTTACTGTCTCTGGCACATCAGCATATGACCTCTCAAAGTCAGTTTCAGTTAAAGTGGTGACCTCAGGATCGATGTCGTTTGTAACCTGGCCCTTGATCTACCTATTTGGCAATGGGATCTAGTTTGATTCCAACCTCGTTTACTCCCACAGGCACTTCTTCAGCATTCAAAGCCTTGGAAAGATCTCTCTCCAGACCTCTAACCCACAATTTTATCTACATGCATCAATAGATCCCCCTCTGTTTTGTAGAAGAGAAAAAGGTTTCCTTTTTGTAAGAAGAGGTGGTTTCTGTAGTTTTCTTCTTCTTTTGATGAAAGTCCATTATCTAAACCCTGTAATAGAGGTACAAACAGTATAAGAGATGTACAGTTGAAAGCTAGAAAAATTATTAGTTTGTGATTTTTCAGCTTCCACCAAAGAAAATTCTAAATAACCTCTTCAGATTTTCATCATTCTCACTGTTACAGTAGATAATGGGTTGTACCTGCCCAGGATACAGCACTTGTCCATTTTTCCACGGCTCTTAACACCCTAAGGAACATAGTCACTCTGGCTGCCTATAAACTAATCCGTTTTAGAGGGAATTATAAAAGCAACCAGAGTGACTAAAATATTCAGTATTTTCTGGCCATCTCATGCAGATGCATTGCTGAGATTTCTGTGACCAAGACTTCCTATTTTTTGGGGACCCTTCTAGACATGTACATAGTATTTTAATTTTTTAGTGTTTTATCTGATTTTTTTGGACAAATAGTGGTGTGGTACTTTAAGAATACTGTCTTTTCAGGCACAATGGTAGAACTTGCTTAATTACAGTTTGTTTTTCTAGAGATTGCTTTCAAGGAGTTGACAGTCATTTAGTGTCCTAGGGCTATAGTTAGGTTTATTAACAGATCCAATATCTTTTTCCATCTGGGTTGAATCTGTGGATTGTCGGATCCAACTCTGATCTGCTTTCATTGACTTCATCCTGCGGGGCTCCACCTACTCTATCCATAACTCTCCTGCCCCATCACAGCTACCTCAGATTTAGTTTGCCACCATTCCAGATAGCAACAAAGTCATGTGTTCCATTCATTGTCTCTTTTTGAGACTATTGGGTCCCCTGCCTTTTTTTTTTTTGCTAGTTTTGAGAGTTGGGGTAGGTAAGTGTCAGTGTGTGTGTGTGTTATCTTAGTGATAGGTTTAGTGTTTTTTATTTTCTTAGGTTGTTTTTCCCACCATTAGGATTTTTTTGTGTTAGGATTAGTTTAGGTAGGTGTTTATTGGGTAGTTATTATGGATAATGCCTTTAAAAAGTGCATTATTTCTGGCATAAGCTCCTTTCTGTGGATGCCCATGAGCATCTGTTACTTTGGAGTTACTCATGTTGAGTCCCCTTGTGAATTTGTGAGGGCTTTGGCTCATATGCCATTAATGAGGAGGGCTAAGTTGATGCTAAAGGGTCTCATTTCTTCGGGTGACTCTTCTTTGGCTCCTTCTAGCAAAGAGGATAAGTTGAGTCAAAAACAGGGCACTAAGGACTCCAAAGTCTCCAATGGATTCTGTAAATGTTTGACCCCCTCTTCTGCTGTGGCTGTTTCTGTCCTGCAAGATCAGAAGGACCTAATATTCTCGGATCCCCCTCTGGCCTCAGTTCTGCTGTTGGCTCTGACATCTTGAAGCTGATTGCCTTTAGGGTTGATATCTCAAAGCAAATCTCATTCGAGACTCCTGCCTCAGAACTGATCTCATTTTGCTCTGGTTGTTGGAAAGGCCCCTTGTATTGTAATTGGCATGCTGAGCCTTTTCTGGAAAGAGGGGCCCCTATAGGGAGGACATTTTCTCCCTTTTCCGCTTGTGCTCTGTAGGAGTTTTCCCCAGAATCCTTCCCATCTTTTCCTTGGATCCAAGCTTCCCTGGCTTCGATCCATAAGCTGGACTCGATACCTGGTCCGTTATCTTCCAAGCCTCCCTCGGTGGCTTCCTTGGCTTACTCATCTTAGTCCTTAGGGAGGTTGAAGACGGAACTGGAGCAGTTGAGAAGTCCTTTTTACAGACGGAGATGGAGCTGGGTCTCATTCCATTTGCTCCGGGCCCTGGTTTCCTCCCTAGGGCTCTATGGAGCCAAGGTCTTCAGACCCAATTGTCTTCCATTCCTTAGGATCAAATCCAATTGCCTGGCTGATCTGAACTTCAATCCGTACCTTGGTTTCTTTGATTGCGGTGGTGTCTGAGTTGGGAAGAATCTTGGGGCCATTAGGTTGAGGCAGGGGATTGCAGGTCAGGTTTGAGTTTTGTTTTGGAGTCATCCTTCCCACTTGGGGCCTCTCCTCTTGATAGTTTGGCTCTTTTTTTTATTTTTTTATTTTACATTTGTTGACCGGGCTAGTCTACTGGATATATGTCCATTTTCAGTAGAGGCCCGGGGCGATGAGCTCCAAAACAGACATGAACAGACAAGATCAATAATGTTAAAAAAAAACAACAGACACAGATGAAATATTTCTGCACATTTCATAAAGACATTACAATATTTAGAGCTAATTTTTTACATTTACTAGTAGCTAATACAGCTTCAAATGTTTTGCATATGTACTTTCATGTTGCACTAAAGCACAGTAATTAGAACAGTGAGTGGAGTTAGTAAAGATACTAGAAGCAGTAATGATTGTTTAGTCAGGGTTACTACAAGGACAAAGCCAGTGTGTTTTCAGGAAGATTTTAATTTTTTGTTTGAAGAGTGATAAGGAAGGAAGGGAAGTAAGTTCACTAGGTAGAAGGTTCCACTTTTTCCCAACTGTATTTGAGAACAGAGAGTCTCCTGCTACGTTGATTGCCTTATTGATGTTAGTTTATTTGAGGAAAGCAAGGTGTTAAGATTTCTATAAGGGGTAATGAGGTCTAGGTGTATTGGAGTGTTGTTAGGTTGGTAAAGGATTTTATGGGCAGTAGTAAGTTGATTGATTTGCAGCTGATTTTGTAGTTCAAGCCACCTGAGCTATTTGAAATTGTCAGTGATGGGTTCTGAAAGGTTTACCAGTGGCAAATCTTGCTATGCTGTTATGAGGTAGCTAGTTTGAGAAGATTATTTTTCAAAAGATTGGTATATATTGGTGAGGCATAGAGAAGAGTAGAGATTAGATGGGAGTGGGCAATGGTAGTTCTTGCTGTTGGTATTAAGAAGGGTTTAATTTTATACAGGGAGCCCATTTTTCTGTTAACTGATTTTATAATGTTAATATGGTTATCAGAGTTAAGGTTGTCTATTGTAATCCCTAGTAGTTTGGTAGTAGAGTCTGGTGATATGAGGGTGCCATTATTAGAGATTACTGAGAAATCTATTAGTATTGACCTGCAAGTAGGTGTAAAGAGCAGGAGTTTAGTTTTTTTGGGATTCAAAAGGAGGCACTGATTTGAAAACCATGTTTCAACTAGTCTCAAAGTGGGGACAGGGTCGAATGTCTTTGGATTCCAGTGCATCCTTGGGGTCTTCAGACCCTAGGTCTGTTGGGTCTGGTTGGCTTGCTTCCACTTTCAATGTTGTAGAAAGGGTGCTATCCTGTCAGGAGAGGGAGTGGTCTAGTAAAGCTGGTGTTCTCTCTTCTTCCATGTCTGTGACTACTACTCAGCTTATTCCTAGACAGCTCACCCTGGGTGGTCTCCAATCCACCCTCCCTGTAGGGGCCCCAACCTCTACCATTTCTCCCAGAGTTTATGGAGTGGGGAGTATCTAGTAACAGGTGATACAAGAGGAAGCACCTCAACTCACATTGAGACGCTCACTGAGGACACCAACCTCAAGAAAATTGTGGGGTCCCCCAAATCCCCCTGAAAACACCTGTTTCAGTTCTCTCTTGGAGCTCCTTTGCAAGCACATGGGTTGGACTGTTGACGTTCTGACTGGGGAGTTGAGGGCAGGTCCGACTGGGGTGTTGAGGGCGGGTCCGACTGGGGAGAGAGAAGTCAGTAAGTAAAGGAGAGTATTATTGCTGAAACTGAATTCATCCTGAAGTCTTGGTTTGTACCTTTGCAAGGTGGACCCTGTTTTTTTTTTACAAAATCTGACCAAGACAACACTGGTATACAGACTGCATTTACAGAGCATATATCATGGACAGAAGTAGGTTAAAAAATTAAAAAAAGATAGCTGGGTGCAGAAGGCCCAGGATAAAGTACCCAGTCCTGGTAGGCACACTGGTGCCAGGACTGGAAAAGAGAGTGGAGAATCCTCAAAATTCAGAAACATTCCTACAGTGGGGCCAGGCCCAGGGGGAGGAAGGTGCCCCTGTTGTAGAAGGAAGTAGTAGTCCACAAAAAACGGTAGGCTAAAGAGCCAAAAAGACGATAAAGTGGACTATTGAGGATAAAGAAATTGTGTATTGTTACTATTACTGCAAAAAGCCCAGAATTTCCAAGCACGAGATAAACAAAACAAATGAGAGAAATTAGAGGAAAGAAAAATATTTCTAAAAAAAACTGTCAGAGGATTCAAATAAATTGTATTCATTAATAGAACAGATTTGTGAAAAACAGTATCTAGATCAAGAAACTTTGATCTGTTTGAAAAAAGAAACATCTGAAGAAGTGCAAAAATATAAACAATAAAACCTAGAGATCTTTGAAAAGTATAAAAAGATATGGACATGGAAAGAGAGATTTGATATGGTGCAATATTTATGCAAAGGAGAATGCAGCCCCAAAGATATTCGAAGAGAAATACAGGCAAGGCCATACAGATATGGAAATTTCACAAAAAAAAATTCACAAAGAGGGAGTGTAGAAAAGATTAGTAAAATAGAAGATTTGTAGTGCCTGCGAACTGAAGGATTTGGTATAGGTCTAACACAGGTTACATCACAGCATGATGGAGTGAGTCCCCAAAGTAAGGAGAAGCAGGAAGATCAGGAGACATCTGAAGAAATATGGACATGGGAAAGAAAGAGATTTAATATGGTGTAATATTTATGCAAAGGAGAAAGCAAAACTAACCAATACAAAAAGAGCAGCACCATACATATTTGAAGAGAAATGCAAGCAAAGGAATCTGGACATGGAAAACTTTACAATACAAAAAATAAGACAGAGGAAAAGTAGAAAAGGAGATAAGTAATGGAAAAATATTTTTTTTAAAAAGAAACTGAGGTTATGGCGTACCTGCAAAGTGAAGGATTCAGTGTAGAAAGTCTAATTCAGAAAGCACCATAACAGGATAGAGCAATGGATGTCCAAATTAAGAGGAAACCAGTGGAATGGGAAACAATTGGTCAGGTGCCATATGAAGATGTTTTGGAGCCTTCCACAGGAAACCAGTATAAATATTCACTTGAAGATACAGTAAGGGAAGGAACAGGAAACATTGATGTAGTCAGTGTTGAGGAGTGATAGGCCAGTGAGTTCCCATATGATGGCAATGGATGGCACAGGATGAAATTGAAGAGAATATGTCACAGGAAGATGCTATAGAACTTTCTATGCAGTGCCCACAGAAAATGGAAAACAAAAAATGTGCCCTCAGTTTAGAAGAAAATGAACCAAGAGATGCTTGATTTAATAGACATAGATGGACATATTAAGATCAGTGAAGGAAATAGATTGCAGAAGGTCAGTAAAACTCAAAAAGTCAGAAGTTTGATAAAACAAATGAACATTGTAATTGACTGTCTGTAGAGATCCATGCAATATAACAGGATATATTACTGTGCAGCTAAATTAATAACTGATAAAGTTCTACCTCAAGAACACAGGGTAATGAGGGAAAGGAAGGGGAGAAATCAAATACAGTCATGGAAGTATCGAACAGGGAAAACTATAAAGCAGTTAAGACAAGAAGTGTCACTGTTCGATGAATATATATGAGGGAACAGATCAACAGAAATACTAAGAAAGATGCGATAAAAGTAATGTGCAGTATTAGAACAGACCAGGATCTGTCATGCACTATCTCAAATAAAATCTCAGCACAGGTGGAAAAACTTAGAAGATGCACATAAATGTAAAGGAAGAGTGCAAAATAAGCAATTTATTGATGATCCAAAAATGTTTTATAGATAATTGGGAAACAAGGTAAAAGGAATTGAAAGACTGCCAAAAAAGAAGAAATAGATGCATTTTGGAGAAGTATCTTTGAAGATCCTGTGTTCCATCTTTGTTTAACAAAGATGCTAAATGGATAGAAGTAAAATAAAGAATAAGAAGTTTAAAGGTACAGGATATGAAATGGGATGAAGTAACAGCAAGAGTGATTGAAACAAAGTTAAGAAAAGCATCTAATTGGAAAATCCCAAGCCCAGATGCGGTACCTAACGTTTGATTAAAAGTATTAACATCTTTGCACAAAAATTTAGCCATGAGTAAGAACCATTTTTATAAGTGCACCCCGAACAGACACCAACCTGGCTAACAGGAAAAACAATGCTCCTACTGAAGAGTAAACCTGCAAGCTACCCTAAACAGGGGTGTAGCCAGGATTTTCAAATTTGTACTCTCAGCTCCCAGACTGCTGCCCCCCCCCCCCAATTAAGCCACATCCAAATCAACATGTCGTGGTCCACCTACTCCCTTACAAGCTGCTCTCCTTGTCCCATTCAAAATTCTGCTCTCTGAACTGAACACTGGCACTTGTTTGCCAGGATGATAACTGGCATGATAAAACAATATAGGCACTTCTTGTCAGATTTCACTCCATTGGAGCTTTACCCAGATGCCCATTTATAACTGCTTTTTAATACAGTGTGACACAGCCCCCAGATGTCTAACAAACAAATGCTGACATGACTAGTTTTTAGTAGCAGTGCTGCCATGTCTTTCTTAATAGTTCTCCTGCCTTTGTCCAGTTTTCCTGTTCATTCCTGCCTTGGAGACGAGAGCCAGGAACTCTGCAGTCAGGCCAAGAGTATGTTGTTAGCAATGACTAAGCCTCTGGCCAGCGTTTCAGAACGGACATATCACATATGAAAGGTGTGGTCTGCAAATGAATGAGTTGATACTCTGTATTAACAATACGATGTCTAACACTCGTATTCTAACTACTGGCAGTTTCCTAGTAACTGGCTTCCACAATTGGCTAAATAGCTGGTGTCATTTTAGGGAAACACAGTTCATATAGTCCTGAGACAAGATAATCACTAGTCTTACCTGCAATGCAGACAGCATTCTGCATCTCTCGTTCAACAGGTTCTGCATACTGGCCAAACTGTCCCTGCATGCTTTTTTTAGACATAATTCACCTTATGAATATCCGAACGTAACAAAGGCATGTAAAGCCAGACTCTTCTCAATACCAGGAGTCTTAACAATAAACTGCCCGAAGTGGAATTTTCATGTATGTGTAGATACTAAGACAGTGTTTAAAAATCTTACTTCTT
>NC_056743.1:647130794-647163294 GCF_019279795.1 Protopterus annectens
AGGTAAGGGGGAAGGAGGGAGCGGGAAAAAACACTTGTAGTTTTTCCAGATGAATGAGAGAGCATCCACTTTCCATGCTTGCGGATGGTAACTCCTTGTGCAGAATTTCTGTAGCTGGCAGTTCATTGGGGATGCAAACAGATCTATGTCCGGGCTCCACCATTTTTGTGTTATTCTGAATACTTGTGGATTTAATTCCCACTCGTGGGGATCCATGATGTTTCTGCTTAGGTCGTCTGCCAGTGTGTTTTTCTTTCCTGGCAGGAATTGTGCTTGCAGATGAACTTGGTAGTGTAGAGCTGTGTTCCACAAGGTCATTGCTAGTCTGCAAAGGGGGTAGGAATGCGTGCCCCCTTGCTTGTTTATGTACCACATAACTGTGGTGTTGTCTGCCTTTAGTAGTAGTTGTCCTGGATGCAGCAGGTCCTTGAAAGCTATAAGTGCATTTTGTACAGCTAGCATCTCTTTGATTGATGTGAAGATGCCTTTGCTCTGTGAACCACTTTCCCTGAACACATTTTCCTGCCATATGTGCTCCCCCAGGCGTAATCCGGTGCATCTGTTGTCAGTGTTTGCCTGGCTGTGGGTTGAGTAAAAGGCTGTCCCTTGTTGAGGTGACAAGCTTGAGCCCACCATCGAAACTCCTGTTGAAGGCAAGGAATTAGTGGTATAACTGTTTCCAAACTTTGACAGTGTTGAGACCATACACTCTTTAGGTACCATTGTAGTTTCCTCATATGCAGTCTGGCATATGGAATTAGTAGTATGCAAGATGCCATGTAGCCCAAGGCCTGCAGAATTTTTCTTGCAGGGAGTTGGGTCTTTGTTGCCATCAACTAAAAGTATTGAGTCAGTTGTCCTTGCTTGTCTGGCGTGAGATAAGCCATCTGGGCCGTTGTGTTCAAGCTGGCACCCAAGAATATTATCTGTTGTGAGGGCACTAGTTTTGATTTTATTTTGTTTACTGTGTACCCCAGGCAACTTAACTTTACGAACGCCAGATGCTTTAGAAGAATGTCCTTGCTCTCTGCTTGAATCAGGCAGTCGTCCAGGTATGGATAAATTTGAATTCCTTTTTGTCTGCAAAATGCAATTACTGGTGCCAGGCATTTTGTGAATACCCTGGGCACAGTAGATAAGCCAAAGGGCAGTGCAGAGAATTGATAGTGCATTGAACCAGCTAGAAATCTGAGGTATCCTCTGCAGTTTTGTCTGATAGGGACATGCAGGTATACCTCCTTGAGGTCCAAAGTCACGAGCCAAGCTTTCTTGCCCAACATGGGAAGCTGCTGCTGTAGTGTCACCATTTTGAATTTCAGAACACCCAGGTAAGTGTTTAAAGAAGAAAGATCCAGAATGGGTCTCCAGGCTTTGTCCTTTCTGGGAACCAGAAAGAATCTTGAATAAAATCCTTGTCCTTGCTCCTGTGGTGGTACCTTTTGAATAGCTCTCATGTTCATGAATGCTGTAATATGTTTTTGAGCCTCTGCCCATTTATTTGGTGGCAGATTTGGCATTCTTTTTAACCTTGGCAAAGTGTGAAATTGGAACCTGTAACCTTGAGATACAATGTTGAGAACCCATTTGTCTTTGGTGATGCAAAGCCAATTGTGATAGAAAAGTGCCAGTTTTCCTCCTAAGGGGGCTGCCAAGAGAGAACTGTTTGGCAGCTGTAGTGGGAAGTAATTGAAGCTGCTTTTTATAAGGTTGTGGCCTGTCTTCCCTTTCTTTTTGGCCTGGTGTACCCCATTGTCGAGGCCTGTAAGGACCTTGTGCTTGACCTCTACCTCTTGGACATCTGTATCTGCCTCTTTGAGGTTTGTTTGCGATTGGAAAGGACCAATTCCTTGTTGGCCAATTTCTGCTAAAACAAGGAGGCTGAACCTGTAAGAAATCCTTCACCGTTTGCACAGATTTTGCCTTATCCTCCATCTTCTTTAATACCTCCTCTGCCTCAACTCCAAACATATCCCACTGCAAAGGTGCGTCCAATAATTTTGCCTTAACATGATCTGGTAATGTATGTTCTTTAACCAAGCATGCCTTCTAATGACAGAGCCTGTAACTGCTGCTCTACAGGAGGGTAAGGAATCAAACCCACATTGCAAAGTATGTTTTCCCACTTGTTCAGCTGCATGCAATAAATCCTGCATTTCTTTAAAATTAGGAGGATCTGAATCTGGAAGCATCTTTTGTTTCAACGGAGACATCAAAAATTGCTGATATTTTAGCATGTGAAACTGGCAATTTAAGGCTCTCACTGCTAAAGTTGCAGACGTATATACTTTCTTTCCCCATCTGTCTAATGCTCTGGAATCTCTGTCAGAGGGAACTGGGTTTTTGCTGATGAGGCCTTAATACCTTTGGATCCCTGAGAAATAGTTTCAGGGTCAGCAACAGGGTTTTTATACAGAAATTTGTGAGAGTCAGGGACTCCAACATCTATCAGGTTTAATTGGGTTGGAGGTAAGGAGTCAGGGTTTAAGCTGGATTCAGTGTACACATCATCCACAATATCTAACACTGGCAGAACAGCAAGGGGTCTGTGTTGCGGCAACAAAAGGAAGTCTCGGAGCCTTTTCTTGGATTCTGAGTAATCCTGGCCTTCCCAATGGAAATGCTCCCGCATGGTATGCAAAGTCTCCCCAAAGGAGTAGTCCTCCAGTGGAGAGGCTGATGGAATAGACTCCTCAGCATCCGAATCCTCATAAGGGGGTAAGGAATATCCTAGGTCTGAGGATGAATCTGAAGAAATGGACACCTGGTTGGAAGATTCATACTTTCTGCATCCTGTCTGGGCCTTTTATCAGGAAGGGGATGGGACCCCCTGATCAGGGTGATTAGGTCTTCAGCCATTTTGAGCATTTGTTTCTTAGGCATGGAAGCCTGTCCTGGAGAATGCTGTATCTGTTTCTTTGTTTTTAATGGGGCCTTAGACTTAGCAGAGGGTTTTAATGGTTAATCGGGTAGGTCTGAAGACACCCTCAAGCTGTGGATTGCTCAGCTACTTCGATTTGCTGAAAACAGAGCGTCCGAAGGCCCAGCCAGCTCCACGTGGGAGTCAGAGGCGGTCTGTGGTTCTGTGGATGTGGTTGTCAGGGGCTGCGTAGGTGCCTCGCTGAGAACCGGAGAACTGGCGACCGGCCTAGAAGAGGCCTCATCATCAGTTTTGGGCCTCGGATGCCTGTCGTTGTCTTTGCACTTATGTAATCTGGTCGGAAGTTCCAACGGCATGGTGTAATTGACTTTTCTACCAAAATAATGTCGGGCAAAATCAAACAGACTTTTAATAGTGCACTTGTTAAACCTAGCACAAAACAGACAACCAGTGACGTTGTGGTCTGGGCCTAGGCATGGAATACAATAGGAGTGGAAATCTTTATGAGGTATTTGCTTCCCACAAGAAATACAGTTATTAACTTTTACTGACATCGGTCTGAGGCAAGAAAAAGTTTCCCCAGCGGGGTACTTAGCTTTGTAGAAGACTTTGGATCTGGATTCGGAATGAAACTCTCAGGAGTCGGCCGGCACTTGCGAACTGCTTCTGCTTCAGGCACTGCGCGGCAAGAAAGACTGAAGAAAATGGCGTTGGCTGCTCTTGTATACCACTGTTGCACTGACGTCAGGGAGGAGGCAACAGCAACCGACGCCGGACCAAGACTTTGGAACTCAGGCCCACTGGGGAACCACCTGATGGCAGGATAACCAAGTGTAATGACTGCAGCAGTGTAACAAGAACACCACACTCATCACATAGTCTCATGAAATCTACACCATCAAAATCCACACATTGAAACACAAAACCATTCGCAGAGGCTCTCAATAATAATCTGCTCAAGCAACAGAGACCTCCAAAGCAGAAATGCAAGCAACCCCCCCCCCAACACAACCCAAATGACAAATAGCCTGCAGACTCAGTGTGCCACTCAACCACAGCCAGTAAGGCAAAACATACCCAACACACTAGTCATAGGTGACTATAGTCAGGCACACTGATGTCCCACTCACCAGGCTAAACAAGGAGAAGGTTACTGTCAGCTGCCTGTCAGTTGCCAAGATCCGCCACATAACCCACGCACTCAGGTCACTCCGCAAGTACAAATATGACTCTGTCATTGACCATGTTGCTGTGAACGACCTGAAGATATACCTCCCTGGACTACATGAAAAGAAACATGGAAGAGCTCTCAGATCTTTTAGCCCAGGCAGGTATGACCCCAGCCCAGAGTAGCATTCTGCCATCACCCAGAATGATGCCGCAGCACAAGGACAAAAATTACTGACTTCAACAATTGGCAAAGCTTCTGGTGTCATTCTAAAGGAATCCAGTATCTGTCTGCCTGGGATGACATAGTAGACAGACCACAATGTTTTGCCAGAGATGGCCTGCTGCACCTGTCACCCCCTGGGATTCTGGGCACTGGCTCAGGTTCTTGCTGCCCCTATAGTGCCTTTTTTAGGCAACGTTCAAATGACAACTTCACCACCGTAACAGGAACAGGCAAGCAAAAACTGACTGTCATGCTACTCAATGCTAGAAGTCTAAATCTCAAAATGCACTCACCCGAGGCACTCCTTAAAATGGATAACATAGATATCTAGTGCAGTGACTGAGATCTGGTTCAAGGCTAGAGAGCACCCCTGCACTACCAGGGTACAACTCATACCACACTTTTCAACCATGTTAACCTGGACCGGAACACCAAAGGCAGAGGTGTGTCCATATTCATTAAGGATATCCACACCTCCAGGCTAGTTGCCCAGCATAATGCAGCCAAGGTTATCCAAGTGCAACTAACTCTGGGCAAAACTGCAATCCAAATTGTAGCTTGCTACAGATCCCCCACCATGCCCCAGGATGCCCACTCCTTTTCTTGAGGTACTGAAACATATTAGGGTTCAACCAAACACCCTAATAATGGGCGATTTCAACTACCCCGCCATTAACTGGGAAAACTACTCATGTACCAACTCCTTCACTCAATTTCTGGAATTCATAAACTCCAATGCCCTGGATCAACTTATCCACACCCCCACCAGGGGCAACAATATCCTAGATCTAGTTATTACCAACATGAGTGACAGATGTTCCACACCTAAAGTCAACGCCTCATTGGTCCAATCCGACCATAAGCTAATTACCCTAGATATTAGCATCCTGCCCCCACCCCCCATTAAGGAAACCATGGTAAAAAAAATTCTCCAAAGCCATCTTCATGCTTAAGACAGAAGTGGTGAGCTTCATGATACCCATGCAGATGGACAATACAGTTACAACTACTAAATCCTACACAATTGCACTTTATAAGCACTTACACAAGTGCATGGATCGTACTATCCCAAACAGAATCAAGATGCTATCCTCCAAAAAAACGAAGCCAATCTGGTGGTCTCCTGCCATAAACAAACTGTACAACAGAAGGAAGAAACTTCACATACATCAAACAGTTCAAGAAAAATAGAACACAAACGTAGTCCAAAGTCCAAAAACCAGCTCTTTATTTCGGATCTGGTACCTCGGCCTTTCGCCTTCAAAGGATCACAAAAACTCAACATCTTATCATAGTATAAATATACATTTTCTTAATAACATAATTACTTAATTGATTAAACACAGCTTACTGAGATAATCAACTAGAGTGAATTCATACATTTAAAGGAACATTCACAGTTACATAAAAAGTAACAAATTCAAGAATTTACAAATAAAGAAAGCATTTCATTCCATTTAGAATATCCCTTTTAAAATATGTCACAATGTTTAAATATATTTTTAAGATATATTTCAGATATATTTCAAGATATATTTTAAGATAGAAATAGTCAGCACCAGCAAAAAATCTGGCTTCAATAATAATCAATAATGTATACATTACTACATAAATACATTCCTACAGAAATTCTACAAATAATAATATTTTATTTATTTTTATTATTTTACATTTGTTGACCGGGCTAGTCTAACTGGACAAATATCCGTTTTCAGTAGAGGCCCGGGGAGAAAAGCTCCAATTACAAGAAGTAAACAATCATTAACATTAAAAATATTAAGCAAAATACCATAAGTTCAAGGGTGGACTTATGAAAAATTAATGGAAACAAAAATAAAGCAGAACAATTTTTCAGAAAATAGTTGGTTAATAATAGGATTACAAGGTAAGCATCATTCAGCAGTTAGATACAAAAAAAAAATTAATATGTGATAACATGGTGGAGGGAAGAAGAAAAATGTTAGAGACATTCTCAAAGATAAGACTGTCAAAAGTTAAAAAAAGTTGTTTAGAGGGACAGTTGGGCAAGGGGGGGAAGTTGGGAGTAGTGGAGAAGTAATTTCAGTCAGGATTAGCACAAGGACACAGCCATTGAGTTTCAAGATGTTCTTTGATATGTCTTTTGAAAAGGGATGTAGAGTCTAGGTTTGTTATTTCCTGAGGTAGTGGATTCCAGATCTTCCCGACAGAATTTGAAAATAATGAGTCCCCAGCTTTATTCTTTGATTTGGTTAAGGCTACAAGGAGTTTATTAGCTGAGCGTAGTGTGGCTAGGTTTTTATAAGGTGAAATCAGTTTTGTAAGGCTAGGGGTAGCATCAGGATAGTAAAGGGTTTTATGAATGATAATTAATTGTTGATAGAGTAAGTGGTTGTTGAGTTCTAACCAATCTAATTGCTTGAGGTTAAGACAATGATGGGTTCTAAAAGGGGTAGCAGTAATGATTCTAGTAATACTATTGTAACAGGTAGAAAGTTTGGTGATGTTATTTTTAGACAAGTTTGTATATATAGCAGAGGCATAGAAAAGGGTGGAGATCAGGTGGGTCTGGGCCACTGTTTTTCTAGCAGTTGGGGTAAGAAAAGGTTTAATTCTGTAGAGAGTACCGATTTTTTGTTAACTGATTTAATGGTGTTGTTAATGTGGTCATCAAAATTAAGATGGTTGTCAATGGTTACACCTAATAGGCGAGTGGTCATATCTGGACTAATACAGGTAGTGTTGTTAGAGGAGATAGTGAAGAAAGGTGTTGGTGATTTGTTTGTAGGGGGTAAAGAGAAGAAGTTTTGTTTTTTTGGGATTAAGAAGGAGGGAGTGTTCCATAAACCATTTTTCTACATTATGGAAGACTGTTTGGGTGAGGGACTGGAGGGAGGAGACGTTATTAGCAGCACAGATTAGAGTTGAGTCATCAGCATATTGAATGCAGATGGCTTGGGGTATATTCAGATGAAGGTCATTAATAAATAAAGAAAAAAGAAGGGGACCTAGGATAGAGCCTTGTGGAACCCCAATGTTTACTGGAAGTAAGGAGGATAGGTTGTTGTCCCATAGCACTGCTTGTTGCCTATTTTGGAGGTAACTCCTGAACCATTGAAGAGTTTGTGAGCCAAGTGAATAGAGATTTAGTTTGTCCAGAAGTATATTATGGTTAACCATGTCGAAGGCCTTTGACAGGTCTAGGAATAGTGCTGATGAGAAGAGATTGTTGTTCCTATTATTATTTACGGCATCAGAGAAGGAAAGGAGGGCAGTTGTAGTACTGTGGGAAGGTCTAAAACCATGTTGACTATTGGCTAGAAGTTTGTTTTGTAGAAGGTAGTTAAGAATTTGTTTATGTATGCATCTTTCCATAATCTTTGCTAATGGGGAGTAAGGCAATAGGGCTTAAAGTTTGAGAGCTCAATAGAGGAGCCCTTTATGTTGAGGTATTATATAAGATATTTTCCATGAGGTGGGATTGTTCCTTCAGAGATAGTCCTATTAATAAGAATGGATATGGGGTAGTAAATAGCTTTTGCAGCGATTTGAAGGTATTCTGATGGGAGTTGGTCAGCTGATGGGGTGCAAGGTTTAAGTTTCTTGAGAAGCTTATAAATAAGGGATGAAGGAACTGGTTGAATATAAAAGGCATTAGATGAGGTGTTAGAGGTATTAGGTAAGGAGGTAGTGGAAGAGGGTAATGAATTAGCTAGGGTTTGAATGGCTTCTGTAAAATACTTGTTAAAGGCATCTGGGATCAGGGTGGAGTTGTTGAGGTTAAAGCCTGAAGGGGTAGGAGTAGTTGAATGTCCTGGTTTAAGAAGTTTGTTAATACCTGTCCAAAATTTTTGGGGGGATTGTTGATTAGTTTGTTGAAGGTAAAGATAATATTCCTTTTTATCAGAAAGAGTATCCTTCTTAGTGGCATTTCGTAATTGCTTAAAGAGTAGGTGATCAGATGTACATTTGGTAGTTCTCCATTTAGCCCAAATTTTGTTTCTAAGGAGCATTTTTTGTTTAGTTTGCTTAGTAAGCCACGGGGCTGATTTCGTTCTTATCCTAGTAGAACGAATGGGAGCATGATAGTCAAGGATTTGTAGAAAGTTGGTATTAAAGTAGGCCACTGCTTCGTTTAGTTCGAGGGTAGTGATTGGAGACCAGTCACATGCATTCAATTCAGTCAGAAACTTATCGGGGTTAAAGAATTTGTTTGAGCGAGACACCTTTAGTTTATGGGTAGTTGGGATATGTGATTTTTGTCTAATAACATATGTGAGCATATGGTCACTAATATTATCGGGAAGAGTTACTGGAGAGTACTTGTTTGGGTGGTTATTAGTAAGGATCCAGTCAAGAGTTGTTTCTTTTTTTGTGGGTTTATGGATTCTAGTTGGAGTGTTTATTAATTGAGAGAAGCCATAAAGATTTATATGGCTGGTGGGGTGCTGGGATGAACAGGTCATCCAGTCAATGTTGAAGTTACCAAGTATTATGGTTTCCTGAGGTAGTTGGTTAGAAAGTGAACTAAGTAAGTTTTCTAGAATATGAGTATTATTTCCAGGGGGAAGGTACATACAAATTAGATAAATCGATTTGTTGTTGTTAATGTTTAGCTTGATAGATAATATTTCAGCTTTGGAGTCTAGTGATGGAAGTTCATTATAGAGGGTGATTTGGAGATTAGATTTATAGATAATAGCTATGCTTCCACCTTTCTTCCTTATGCGGTCACATCTAAGTATATTATAGCCAGGAGGGGTGATTTCCTGATCTTGAATAGAGGGTTTTAGCCAAGTTTCGGTAAGACCTAGTATGTCAAATGCATGTAAGTCAAGAAGTGAATGGAGGTGATGAATTTTGTTATTTAAACTTCTTATATTAAGTTGTGCTATTAGTAGGGAGTTGGCTGTTTTAGTACATGATGATGTTGTCAGTGAAGTAATATTATTTAGATTAAAATTATTATTAGTATCGGGACCAGGGTTAGGATGAATATCTCCATGTAGGAGGAGATTGTGCTGGGAAATAACATGGAATTTAAGGGATTTTGGTGAGTTGTATAGATTCTTTTTGTTGAGGTAGCATGATATATGAGTTGTTCTGTGGTATTTAGGATGTAGAAAGTTAGAGGAACAGGTTATGTTACTATGAGTGAGGGTATTGAAAAAAGAGGTTGGTAAAGTTTGTTGGAGGTGAAGGTTTTGTTCATGTAAAGTGATATTTTCAAAGAAGGTACAGTAATAGGGTATGGATAGGGAGGCTATAGTAGTGGTAAACAGTAGGATATATGTGAAATAAGCTTTGAGTATAGGAGACATGATATTGAGTAAGTGACAGGTGAATATAGCTTGTAAGAGAATGTAAGTTCAAGAACAAGTAGAGATGAGCTAGCTTACAGAGAAAGGAATTCTGATTGAAAGGAGAAAAGAAGAAGAGAAAAAGGAGAAAGAGGAGATAGGCAGAGGTTATAGTTAACAGTTAGGTACTATAGAATAGGAGTATGAAGTATGGCAAAGCCAGGAAAAAGGAGCGCGTAGAAATAGGGGAGAAAAGAGTTGGAGATAAATAGGTGATGAAAAAGAATGGGAGGCAGTAGTAGAGATAGTGATTGCTGGAGGTTGGTTGAGAGAAATAGGGGGAGTGTCTAGTGAAGTATAAGTGTAGGACCCCTGGGGGTGGGTGGGAATTGGGGGTAGGGAGGGGAGCGGAGCGGGGCCAGAGCAAGTAGAGACAGAGAGAGCAGAGACAATCAGTGAGCAGCAGGATATAGGGAGAGGTAGCAAAGCAGGCAGGTAGCTGTTAGCAAAGCAGAATGGGGAGTAGGACAGAGAGGAGAGTGGAACTATAAAGCACTAAACTGTATAGTAGTTAGGTGAAGAGGAGGTACAACCTAGAGAGGAAAGTAGAAGTAGGAGAAGTCGGGCTCCTAGGGAAGGTATGTAAAGGGAGCAAAAGGAAAAAGACGTTCAATGAGCAGGGACTTTGTGAGAAATAAGAAAGAGAGTAAGGGCACAAAGCCTATTGTATATCGCCACCTAGTGGGCAGAGTTAGAAGTATCAGCAGATAGCCAGGGTAAAGACACCACAGGTGAAAAGGATGAGGAAGGTAGCAAGGGGTATATCCTTCAGGAGGCTAAAGACAGGGAAGGAGGACTGGCTGCAGGCTTTCCTGACCCAGAGGCTAAATTACTTTATAACATGTAATTACTGTATAAATTAGGCAGATAAGCCTTCAAAAATGGGTCAGGTGTAAAAACATACTTAGTAACTTTAGTACAATCAGGTGGAAGCACAGGGCAGCAGATAATAAAGGACGGTCCACTTAGGTAATGCTTGAGGTGGTTCAAGGGTTCTTGGAGCAGGCCGGACACTCAATACAAGGTTTATAGTAGATTGTTAGTAACTTTAGTACAATCAGGTGGAAGCACAGGGCAGCAGATAATAAAGGACGGTCCACTTAGGTAATGCTTGAGGTGGTTCAAGGGTTCTTGGAGCAGGCCGGACACTCAATACAAGGTTTATAGTAGATTGAGTTAGTTAGCTTTGCAGTTTGTTAGCGTATCTCAAAGGTTCAGGGCCCGCAGCAGCCAGGTGAAAGTGAGGAATAGTAAAGGGGATAAATTATAAATAATTCTATGTCAAAGACACTACACTATATGAATTTATTATAGCATCTAAATGCTTAATTCCAAATTTAATCCACCTGGTTTCAAAGTGTTATATTTGAGAATCATTTTGGTTTCCAATTCTAATAGTTTTTGAATGAACATTTCACCACCTTCAGAATAAAATGGTTTACCTAGAATACAAAATCTTAAACTGTTAGAGCAACCACCATGATGTTCCATAAAATGTTTAGCTACAGGACTAAATTCCCTTTTATTTTTTATGTCCCTTAAATGTTCAAGTATACGAATTCGAACCATTCTTTTAGTCTGCCCTATATACCACATATTATTGCATGAACATCCCAATATATATACTACTCCCACTGACCTACAGTTGAAATAAAATCTGGGTGAAAATGATATCCCATTGATTTTGCTCGGGTTTATAACCCTTGTACAAATGTTACAGAAACCACAGGGATGTGTACCTACCGGAAGATCTAGATTCTCATCTCCCTTTACAAAATTAAAGTTCAATAGTTCTTTTAAATTTTTCCCCCTCTTGTAAGAGAATGTTATACGTTTCGGAAAAAGATGACCTATATTCTCATCATCGATAATGAGGTACCAATATTTTCTTATCAGTTTTTCAACCTCACCTGATAGGGGAGAGAATTTGGTCACACAAAATAATTTTTCTTCTTCCTCCCCCATCCCATTAGTGTTTTTCCTATAGCTATCATAGTCAGTAGTAGCAGGGCTTTTATTAATTATTCGGTGTTCAGTATCAGTGACCCCCAGAACTTTATTTTTTATCATCCTCAGATTATCCTTACTATAGCCTCTCTCAATCAATCTTAATTCAACCTTGTTTAACTCTTTCTTTCTTTCACTTGGATTACTCGTATGGTCAAAAATCCTTTTAAACTCTCCTGATGGTAATGAGCGTATAAGATGTCCAGGGTGCATGCTGTCAGCATGCAAAAACATATTGACAGAAGTATTTTTCCTAAATGGCCTATAACCAATATTTCCTTCATTCTGATATAGCATTATATCCAGAAAGTTGATCTCTTCCCTACTAAATTCAAAGGAAAAAGTCAATCCATGGTTATTCCCATTTAGCATATCAAAAAATTCAAAAAATTCCACAATGTCACCCCTACAAATTAAAAAAAAGATCAATATAACGCTTATAAATAACAACGTTCTTTTTATAAAAGGAACTGGGGTAGATAAATAATTTCTCAAAATAACCCATATAAATAATAGCATATGAGGGTGCAAAGGCAGCCCCCATAGCCGTTCCCTTTAATTGCAAAAAGAATTCATTGTTAAAACAAAAATAATTGTGAGTAAGGCTAAATTCCAATAGCTGAATCAAAAACATTGTTCTGGGTCCATCACCTAACAACTCGAAAATTGCATCCAGTCCCCACTTTCTGTTAATATTGGTATATAAGGATTTCACATCAATTGTTACCCAATAGTAATCACTACACCATTTAACATGAGAAAGTTCATTCAGTAAGTCTTGGGTATTAGAAATGTGTGCCATCACTTTACCTAAATGTTTCTTAAGATGAAAATCAAGAAGTAAATTAACATTACTTAAAAATGCACCAATACCAGACACTATAGGCCTGCCAGGAGGTTTAGTTAAATTTTTATGTATTTTAGGTAAAATATAAAACATAGGTGTTAAAGGGTTTTTAATGTATAACTTACAAACATCATTATTAGAGAAAAAACCCAAATGTTCCCCTCTTTCCAGCAGGTTCAACAAATCAGCATTGAATTCAATTATAGGATTTTTAACTTTTTATAATCATCTTCATTATGTAATAAATCATATACCATTTCACAATAAAAGGTTCTATTTGTGATAACCCAACTGCCCCCTTTGTTTGCACTTTTAAAGATAAATTCCTTTTTTACATTTATAAGACTTTTTAAGGCATTCCATTCAGATTTCACTAGATTGTATTGTTTTTCACCTTCATTAAACTTTTTTACTAGTAATGACAATTCCCTAAATACAATCTTAAAGAACATGGCAATCACTGGAACCTTAATATTAGGCATAAATTTATTATTAGATGCAAGCTTCGGTAACATTAATTTTCCATAACCTGTAAAGAAATTATCCATACAGTCATCATTATTGTTTAAAACTGATGCGTCATCATTGTTGTTTAAAACTGATGCATCTTCATCTAACAGACAACAATCCATATTTTCATAATCATATATGGACAGATTCAACAAATCAGTGTCAATGTCAGCATCAACTTCAACATTTTCATCAGTACTACAACTTCCCATATGCGCAGTGAAACTGTTGCAAAAAGAGTAAAACCCCATGAGTGGAGGAGCTCCCTGGTCAGTCTCAGTAAGAAGCTGAGATCCCCGATAAAATCCTCCAAAGCTAGTTATGAAAACAAAATTGCCACAGAGTCTAAAGACAACCGCAAAGCATTCTATACTATGTCAAGAATCTCAATGGCAACACTCAGATCTTCTATGAGTTACAGCACAATGGCATTAAATATACAGACCCAACTGATATTGCCAACAACATGGCAGATAGGTTCAGTGCTAACTTTACTTCCTCTCGCCCCCTAGAGAGGTTCAGTGCTAACTTTACTTCCTCTCACCCCCTAGAGAGCCCATCTCTATACCTGAAGAATTAAAAGTTCCTTTAGTCACAGCTGCACAGGTAAAAACCACAGTCTCCAAAGCCAAGAACACAGCATCCATGGGATCAGACAACATCCCAGGCTGCACGAACTGGCACCCCACCTATGTACCATGTTCAATCATAGCCTCACCTCAGGCTTTGTGCCTGCTGAATCGCGCATAGCGACAGTTATCCCACTCCACAAGGGCAGGAGCCACCACGGACCCCAGGAACTACCGCCCCATTAGCCTGACAAGCCTGGTCTGCAAGGCCGTGGAACTTATAAACAAAGACATTGGTAATCTCCAAACTCTGGACCCCACCCAGTTCAGGTTTGTAAAAGGCAGATCATGTCTCCTAAACTTGATAGGCTTCTTTGAAGCAGTCACCAAAGTCGTAGACATGGGTAAGGTTAAACTTGATAGGCTTCTTTGAAGCAGTCACCAAAGTCGTAGACATGGGTAAGGTGGTTCACACAGCCTATCTAGATCTTGCCAAGGCTTTTGACACCATCCCCCAACTCTGGAATTACAGATAAACTCACTAAACTAGGTATAAATCCCTATTTCACAAGATGGGTTGCCAACTGGCTCACTGACAGAACCCACACTGTGAATGTAGCAGACTCCAAATCTGACTTCAGATCAGTGACAAGTGGAGTACCACAGGGTTCAGTCCTGGGTCCACTCCTGTTTGGTATCTACTTCTCTGAAGTACAGGCTAACACAGAAGGTCTTTGGTTTACAAAGTTTGCAGATGACTGCAAACTAGGAACCATAATCGAAACTCCTAATGATGTGGACATCCTACAAAAGGGCCTCACTGAGACATGCCTGGTGTCAAAGCCATGGCCTCAAGCTCAATGCCAAAAAGTGCACGGTCGTCCCCTTTGGTAAAAACTCTGTACCCATGAACTACAACTTAGGTGGTAGTATACTTAACGAAAGTGTGATTTGACCTTGGGACACAGGTGGACAGTAGTCTCTCCTTTGATAATCACATCGCCACAGTAGTCAGGAAATCCTTCTACATGACACACCTCAACACAAAAGGTTTCTCATCCAGAAGAAAAAAAAAAGGTAATTATTCCCCTCTACTCATCACTCAGACCCATTATAGGAGTACAACACCCCTTTTGGTATGTACCTCAAGACATTTACAACTGGAAAGGCCACAGAAATACCTCACAAGGAGGATTACCGGCCTTCAAACAGATGCCCTACGCAGACAGTCTCAAAAAACTCCAGCTTTACTCTGTCGCATATCGCCTACGCAGAGGTGATCCCTGCCTAACATACAAAGATATGTCAAACCCAGAGCTGTTGGACATGCACCACTTAAAGAAATCCCAATCCCTCAGAGCTAAACACTCTAGGGACCTAAACCTGGTCACCACAATAAACAGAACATGCCAGAGGGATAGATTCCTGTCCCAGAGACTTCCCATACTCTGGAATAAACTACCTATCTATATCAAACAAAGCTTCTCATTAGCACTCAAATCTTGATGATTGGAGGGGAAATATGAAATTCACCTCGGGGATCACTTCTGCGGCTCAGCTCGACAGTGGCAAAAAAAATAATTTTCTTGGGTGGCAAAAGCCAGGGTACCTTTTTGGCTGGGCTTGTATAGGCCCCAGGGCCAATAGCCAAGTACCTACCTATGAACCTATAAGATGATGAAAGGTTCCACTGCCATAAGGGCCTGTAATTCAGATACCCTTCTTGCATAAGTGATTGCTAAAAGGAAAGCTGTTTTCCAGGAAAGACATTTTAAATCTGCAGTAGCAGCTGGCTAAAAAGGAGGAAGAGTGAGTTTCTCCAAGACAAAGTTAAGATCCCAGGCTGGAGTTGGAGCTCTCCTGGGTGGCCTTAAATTTTTGGCCCCTCTGAGGAACTGCTTGAGCAGTGGGGTGAGAGAAGAGTGGAGGTTCTGTGGTAGGAGCTGAAATGGGTGAGGCATCAATTTTGGAGGAGGAAAAAAACAGGCCCTTATGAAGCATCTCAGTCAAGAATTGTAGAATTGTGAGATAAATTGGGCACTGCTGCATTCATTCCTTGAGATTGTTCCAGGCAAAGAATCTTTTCCATTTTGCAGCATAAGATTTTCGAGTACTAGGCCTCCTTGCCTCAAAAATTGTATCCATCACTGATTTACTGAGGGAGGGTAAATGAGAGATTAGGTAATTAGCCAGGCTGCAATGTTCAGGGTTTGCAGCTGTGGGTGCAGAATCTGGTTCTCCTGCTGAGACAACAGAGAAGGAGTCTGAGGCAGGTGCCATGGAGCCAAGCATGATGCACTGGACAAGGGCGGGTACCAGTGTTGGCGAGGCCAGTCTAATGCAATTAAAATCGTCCTTGGCTTGTCCTGTTTGATCTTTAGTAGTACCTTGGAGAGCAGAGGCAGTGGAAGAAAGGTATAAACTGATAGGTTTTTCCAGCCGAAGGACAGAGCATCCACTTTCCAAGCTTGTTTGTGGGGAATCCTTGTGCAAAATTTGTCCAGTTGATGGTTCTGGGGGGGGGGGGGGGTTTGGGGAGGCAAACAGGTCTACATCTGGGCTCCCCCATTTGCTTGTCAACATGTTGAAAATCCTTTGTTCCAGTTTCCACTTGTGTGGGTCCATGAGGTTTCTGCTTAGTCCATCTGCCAGTGTATTTAGTTTTCCTGGCAGGAATTGAGCTTGTAGATTCACTTGGTAGCTCAAGGCTGTGTTTCACAATGCCATGGCTAGTCTGCAGAGGGGGTAAGAATGTGTACCCCCCTGCTTGTTTATATACCACATGACAGTGGTGTTGTCCGTCTTTACTATTAATTGTCCTGGGTGAATGTAGTCCTTGATGGCGGTCAGAGCAATCTGTACAGCTAACATCTCCTTTTGATTTATGAACAGGTGCATTTGACTTTGGTTCTATTTGCCCCGAATGCACTTCCTGCCAGGTGAGCCCCCCATGCATAGTCTGATGCATCTGTTGTTCCCCCCATGCATAGTCTGATGAGTCTAAGATTTGGGCAGCAGGGGGTAATGTGAATGGTAGTCCCCTGTTTTGGTGGCAGGCCTCTGTCCACCAAAGGAACTCTAGGCATAGGCAAGGTATAATAGGAATCCTTGCTTCTAGATCCTGTGAATGTTGATACCATTGTAGCTTCCTCTTATGCAGCCTTGCATATGGAATTAGAAGAATGCAGGAGGCCATGAACCCCAAGGCTTGCAGTATTTGCCTTGCAGATAGCTGGGTTTTTGTGGCCACTTATTTGAAGTAAATTGTCAAATGAATCTGTTCTCTGGCGTGAGGAAAGCTATCTGGGAAGTTGTTTTCAAGCTTGCTCCCAGGAATATAATTTGTTGACAGGGTACCAGGTGTGATTTCTTTTCTTTTATGGTGAACCCCAGACAAGTCAGTACCCTTTGAACAAAGGCCATATGATTCAAAATAATGTCCTTGCTTTCTGCCTGAATTAGACAATCATCCAGGTATGGGTATATTTGAATATTTTTTTGCCTGCAAAATGCAATGACTGGAGCTAGGCACTTTGTGAATACGCTGGGCACAGTATACAAGCCAAAGGGCAGTGCAAAGAACTGAATGTGCATGTAGCCTGCTTTGAAGCATAGGTATCTTCTGCAAGACTCCCTGATGGGGGTGTGCGGGTATGCTTCTTTTAAGTCTAGTAGGCCTGAATACACCTTCAGAAGCCAGTGCCTGCACAACGGCTCTGGACCCATCCAAGGTGGAGACATCTGCAGGTTCCACAGTTGAAGCATCGCGTGGCATGCCGGACTCCGAATGGGTCTCAGTAGAGGCCCACGAGTCAGAAGTAGCGGGTATCAGGGGTTGCGAAAGCACCTCACTGAGTACCGGCGAATTGGCGACTGGCTTAGGAGAAGCCTTATCGGCAGTTTTGGACCTCAGCGGCCTGTTGCTGCCTTTATCTTTGTGTTTTTTCAGAATCCCAGTAGTCAGATGGCTAACCGATGGCATTTCTGGATAATTAAACCGAGAAAGTACAGTTATGTACACTTACCATAAATGTAGATGTTAGAGAGTGTATTCACTGATGCAGTCATTACATTTGGGTTATCTGCTTGCAGGTAGCCCTCAGTCGGCCTGATTAACAACGTCTTGAGTCCTGCATCGGTTGCTGTCCCTTCTTCCATGTCAGGTCGTCAGGGGTATTAAACATGCAGCCAACGCCATTACATCAGTTTTTCTTGCCCCAGATGTCAGGTGCTCCCCTAATGGGAGGCAATTAAACATAAAAGCACAAAGATATTCCTCTAACAAAAAAGCAAATACACCAAAAAGGCTTTTAAGCATAGTAAAAGGAAAGTTGAGGTATAGGCAAAAGAAGTTAGAGGGCTGGAGGGAGGGTAACCAGGACTGCAACAGTGAAAACACTCGAACATCTACATTTGTAAGTGAACACAACTGTACTATGTTCTTCATGTTTCACTGCTGCAGTCATACATTTGGGTAGATTCCTAAAGCTATGGTTGGGAGGAGGAATTTAGATAGCATTAGGGCCAGCTATAAGGCCCTGCAAGACTGCATTGGTAAAGCCAGCTCTGGATTTAGAGAAAATTTGCAAACGATAATGCTTGGTGAAAGTATGTACAGAACTCCAGGTGGCAGCTTCTAGGATGTCCCTGGTAGGAACGCCTCTGAGAAAGGCTGGAGAGATAGATGCAGCCCTGGTGGAGTGAGGTCTGATCCCCTGGGGCATAGGTTTTCCATGGTGCTTATAGCAGAAATGAATGCAATGGCTTATCCATTTAGAAATGGTTTGCTTTGAAGTAGCCTTCCCCTCTGCCCCTGCAGCAAATGCCACCAGCAGTTGTTCAGATTTCCTTTGAGGTTTAGTCCTGCCCAAGTAGAATCTAAGTTGTCTGTGCATATCTAAGGAATGCAGTATCCGTTCCCCTTTATTCTGTTGATTGGGAAAGAAGGTTGGCAAATTAATGGACTGATTAAGAGCCACACTGGATACCACCTTGGGCATGAAGGATGGAGTGGTTCTGAGGGACACCCTAAGGGCAAGATGATGAAAGGCTCCACTGCCATAAGGACCAGTAATTCAGATACCCTTCTAGCTGAAGTGATTGCTAAAAGGAAAGCTGTTTTCCAAGAAAGAAATTTTAAGTCTGCAGTAGCAGCTGGCTTGAAAGGAGGTAGGAGTTGTTTCTCCAAGACAAAGTTAAGGTCCCAGGGCTGGGGTTGGAGCTCTCCTGGGTGGTCTCAAATTTTTGGCCCCTCTAAGGAACTGCTTGAGCAGTGGATGAGAGAAGAGGGGAGGTTCTGTGTTATAATGAGATGAAATGGCTGAGGCGTGGATTTTAATGGAGGAAAAAGACAGACCCTTGTCAAGCATCTCAGTTAAGTATTGTAAAATCTGAGATAAATTGGGCACTGCTGTGCTCATGCCTTGAGATTGGTTCCAGGCACAAAATCCTTTTCCATTTTTCAGCATAGGATTTTCTAGTACTAAGCCTCCTTGCCTCTAAAATGATATCCATCACAGGTTTGCTGAGGGATGGTAAAGGAGAGATTACATAGTCAGGCTGCAAGGTTCAGTGTTGGAAGCTGAGGGTGAAGAATCTGGTTCTCCTGCTGTGACAGCAGGGAAGGAGTCTGAGGCAGGTGCCATGGAGATAACAGTGACACACTGCGCAAGAGGGGGTACCCAGTGTTGGCGCGGCCAGTCTGGAGCAATCAAAATCATCCTTGGTTTGTCCTGTGACTTTTAGTAGTACTTTGGAGAGCAGAGGCAAAGGGGGGGGGGCACAGACTAAGGACAGAGCATCCATTTTCCAAGCTTGTTTGTGGGGAGTCATTTTGCAAAATTTGTCCAATTGGTAGTTCTGGGGAGAGGCAAACAGGTCTATATCTGGGCTCCCCCATTTGCTTGTCAACATGTTGAAAATCCTTGGTTCCAGTTTCCACTCATGTGGGTCCATGAGGTTTCTGCTTAGTCCATCTGCCAGTGTATTTAATTTTCCTGGCAGGAAATGAGCTTGTAGGTGCACTTGGTAGCTGAAGGCTGTGTTCCACAATGCCATGGCTCGTCTGCAGAGGGGGTAAGAATGTGTACCCCCCCTGCTGGTTTATGTACCACATAACAGTGGTGTTGTCCGTCTTTACCATTAGTTGTCCTGGAAGAATGTGGTCCTTGAAGGCTGTCAGAGCATTCTGTACAGCTAACATTTCTTTTGACTGATATGCAGGTGCATTTGACTTGGGTTCCATTTGCCCTGAATGCACTTCCCTGCCAGGTGAGCCCCCATGCATAGTCGGATGAATCTGTTAGGGTTTTGGCGGCAAGGGGTGGTGTGAAAGGTAGTCCCCTGTTTTGGTGGCAGGCCTCTGCCCACCAAAGGAACTCTAGGCGTAGGCAAGGTATGACAGGAATCATTGTTTCTAGGTCTTGAGAATGTTGACACCATAGACTTTTTAAATACCACTGTAGTTTTCTCATATGAAGTCTTGCATACAGAATTAGAAGAATGCAGGAGGCCATGAACCCCAAGGCTTGCAGTATTTGTCTTGCACATAGCAGGGATTTTGTGGCCACTTGTTTGAAGGAGGTTGTCAAATGAATTTGCATTTCTGGCATGAGGAAAGCCATCTGGGAAGTTATATTCAAGCTTGCTCATAGGTGTGATTTCTTTTCGTTTATGGTATACCCCAGACAAGTTAAAACCCTTTTTACAAAGGCCAGATGATTCAAAGGTATGTCCTGGCTTTCTGCCTGAATTAGACAATCGTCCAGATATGGGTATATTTTAATATTTCTTTGCCTGCAAAATGCAATAACTGGAGCTAGGCACTCTGTGAATACCCTGGGCACAGTAGATAAGACAAAGGGCAGTGCAGAGAACTGATGGTGAATGTAGCCTGCTTTGAAGCGTAGGTATCTTCTTGCAAGATTCCCCGAAAGGGATGTGCAGGTATGCTTCTTTTAAATCTAGTGTTACCAACCAGGCATCTTTGCCTAGCATAGGAAGTAACTGGTGAAGAGTTGGCATCTTGAATTTTGGAATCTCCAGAAAGGTATTAGTAGACAGGTCCAGGATAGGACGCCATGAACTGTCTTTTCTGGGTACCAGGAAAAGTCTCTAGTAGAAACCTTGTCCCTTTTCCTCTTCTGGTACCAGTTGAATAGCCCCCATGCTTGAGAGAAAGTAGTTGTTTTTGGGCTTTTGTCCACTGATTTTGGGGTAGGTCTCGCCACCCACTTGGTGTTGGCAACATGTGGAAGTGAAATCTGGTATCCATGGGACACCATATTTAAAACCCATTTGTCCTGGGTAATGAGTTCCCAATTCTTTGCATGAAGAGCAATCTTTCTCCCCAAATGGTCAGTTAAAAGAGAAGTGCTTGGGAATTTTAAAAGGAAGTCATTGAGACTGTTTACTATAGGGGGGGGTGTCTTGTTATTTCCAGATTTGGAAGTGGAGGCCTCCCACTGCTTAGTTCTAAGAGTCCCTGGGGACTGAAACCTGGGGTTTTTGCTGTGTCTGGGTTTGGCTTGAGAAGATCTGGAGGGGGCTGGAAAGGACCAATTCTTAGAGGGCCAGTGTCTACTAAATCTAGGAGGCTGAACTTGTAAAAAATCTTTTAACAGTTTGCATAGATTTAGCTTTATCTCCCATCTTTTTAAGAACTTCCTCAGCCTTGTTGCCAAACAGGCGGTCCTGATTTAAAGGAGCATCCAACAATTTAGCTGTAACATGATCAGGCAAAGATTGCTCCTTAAGCCAAGCATGCCTTCTGAGCACAGACCCAGTAACAGCAGCCCTGCAAGAGGCCTCTAATGAATCAAAATCACATTGCAAAGTACGTTTTCAAACTTGTTCGGCAGAATGCATTAAATTCTGTAGTTCTTTATTTTCCACAGTCAGGAATCAACATAATTTTCTGTTTAAGCAGTCCAATAACATGTTGCTGATGATATTTTAACATATGAAACTGGCAGTTTAAAGCCCTAATGGCCAAGGCTGCAGAAGTGTAAACCTTCTTACCCCATCTATCCAGCGCCCTGGTGTCTCAATCAGAAGGGGTAGGATTTTTAGCAGTAGAAGCCTTAATGCCCTTGTGAAAGTCTCTGGATCTGCAATAGGATTTTTGAAAAGGAACTTGTGGGACTCTGGGACCCTGTAGTATCCGTCAGGTTTCCTGGGAGCAGGAGGTAAGGAATCAGGGGCCAAACTAAATTCCAAGAAAGCATCATCAACAATGTCTAGTACAGGAGGAATAGCTAAAGGCCTATGCTGAGGTGGGAGAAGGAAATCCAAGCCTCTTTTTTGAATCAGAAAAATCCTGGCTTTCCCAGTGGAAATGCTCCCTTAGAGTATGTAAGGTTTACCCAAAAGAAAAATCCTCACGAGGGGAAGCAGAAGGAATAGAGTCCTCTGCATCAGAATCCTCATAAGTAGGTAAGGGCAAATCCAGATCATCAGAAGAGTCAGAAAAAACAGAATCCTGATCAGAAAGATTCATAATCAACTTCAGTCCTAGGCCTCTTAGAAGGGGGGGGGGGGGAGTTGGCTACCCCTGATTAGAGTTATTAGATCTTCAGCCATTCTTATTTGATTTTTAGGCTTAGAGGCCTGATCATGTGGCCTGGGCGTCAGTTTCTTAGACATGGTTCGAGATTTTGGCCTAAATGGAGGAGGCATTAGTTTAATATGCAAGTTCGTAGGCCTGAATACACCCTCAGAAGCCAGTGCCTGCACAGCAACTCCGGTCCCATCCACGGTAGAGACATCCGCGGGTTCCATAGCTGAAGCTTCTTGTGGCATACCGGACTCTGAATGGGTCTCAGTAGAGGCCTGCGAATCAGAAGTCAAGGGCATCAGGGGCTGCAGAAGCGCCTCATTTTGTACCGGCGAACTGGCGACTGGCTTAGGAGAAGCATCATCTGCAGTTTTGGACCTCGGTGGCCTGTCTCTGTCTTTATCTTTGCGTTTTTTCAGAATCCCGGTAGTCCAATGGCTAACCGATGACATTTCTGGATAATTAAACAGAGAACCAAAATATTTATAGGTGAAAATATATAGACTATAGATAGTGCGCTGATTAAATAAAGCACAAAACAGACAGCAAGGTACGTCGTGGTCAGGGCCTAGGCAAGGAATACAGTACGAATGAAAATCTTGAGGCATTTGCTTTCCACAAGTAATGCAATTATCAACTTTTACTGACATCGGTAAGGAACAAGAAAAAGGTTTCCCCAATGGGGTACTTAGCTTTAGTTGAAGACTTTGGTTCTGAAACTCGAAAACGAAAATTTTAGGAGTTGGCCGACTGGCACTTGCGAACTGCTTCTGCTTCAGGCACCGCACAGCAAGAAAGACTGATGTAATGGCGTTGGTTGCATGTTTTATTCCCCTGACATCATGGAAGAAGGGACAGCAGCCGATGCAGGACCCAAGACTGTTAATCAGGCCTACTTGAGGGCTACTGCAAGCAGATAACCCAAATGTGATGACTGCAATAGTGAAACACGAAGAACATCTGAAAACCATCACTACGGATTGGGAAAACAAATAATTACACTCAAAGAAGTGGGGTGTAAGTGGAAGAAGACAGAGGCGCCAAACAAAAATCAGTCTGGTACATCAAGAGAGGCCAAAGCTGAAATATGAAAATTTGGGGGTGGGGAAGGAGACAAGTTAACTGGTTTAATCAGGACAGAAAGGCCTAGGAAAAGGACAGAATATTAAATAAATGGCATTCTTTGGAAGAGGAGGACGAGCTCAAAACCATGAATAGCTGTGAGTGAATGGCTGAAGTAGTGAATAAAGGACAGGGACACTAAAGGCAGATAAATCAAATAAGCCCAAGGGGATCTCACTCAAGTTCATCAACAGGAGTGGCCAGACAAGAGTGGAAGCTAGCTGTAATGGTAACCATATTCAACAGCATTACAGGGAGCAACCCAGAAAATACAGGTCACTGAAGCCTAACTTCAGTGTCAAGAAAAACCAGAATTGGTTCTGCACTTAAAGCTGGCAGGCTCCTCAGGCAGAATGGGCTACTTGATGGAAATACAGGATGGCAGGATGTAAGACTAATGTGATCCAGTTCTAGGACTGGGAAGGAGGTAGACAAGGTCGACCTTCTGGATGTGATGATCTAGTCGAGATTAGTTCCTGGCTGCAGGCTCTTGTGAAACTGAAGGTCCCACTCAAGGAGGGAGTAAGGGAAAGTGTCTCAGGGGTGTAAAGAAATAACAGTGTACAAAAAAATGGTCACAGAATAACTCCAGTGATGACATCAAACAGTAGGGTGAATAAAACAGGTGAAAGCAACTGCAAAAGCTGGCAAGGTACCCAAAGTAGTAAAGGCATAGTCTACTACCTGGCAGCTCTTGCAATCCCTTCAAAAGCAAGGGTGATGCATCTGATAAGAGAGAAGCGAAGGACAATCTTTGGTGGTGCAGTCTCACAATACTGGAACAGGAGGATTTGCAGTTTTTTTTTTTTTTTTATATAAACACAAGATATGAACAATAAGTCTCACAGCAAAAGATGAGGCACTGAGGGGAAATCAAAAAGTATATAAACCCTGAGGTATACATCATCAACTGAAGGAAGGTAACGTCTTTTGACCACGTCCTCAATAAGACAACTTGAGTATTGAAAATGGTTCTGGACACACTACTGGGAGAAACGGGTCGTACTGTTAGAAACAATACAGAAAGGTAGCCGGGAAGGTGGGGGCAGACAGAATATAAAATGAAGAGAGGCTTAATGAACTGGACTGTGCTTCAAGACATATCCTCCTTTCTCTTGACACAAGTACACAACATAATAAAAATATAACAGGTAAGCTCAATGTAATACAACAGTGAAATGCGACTGGATTAAGCCGGAAAGAAGGAACAGAAGGAGCCAAGTAGAAAGAAGCATGCATTCCAGATTAAGGGAACCCAGTTCAACTTACATATTTGCAAAATCCTCATTAAAACAGCGTCATAAAAGTGGAAAAAGTTACCAGAATGGGTAGCAGAAATTATAACCGTGAGCACATTTAAAAATGTTAGTACATCATTAATGAAAGAAGGAAAATAGGCAGTTGTCCTGCAGCAGCTGTTATTTGTGACCCTAAACACAGCAAGCTCAATACACAATGACACGCATTACTTAAAATCCAATTTACAATATAAGCTACAGCACACTTCACACACAGTGGACTGAAGCTGGCAAAACAGCAGTGAAATAAGCTGGAGGACATGGTTTTCCAATACTTTAACTTAAATGATTTGGGACTATGGTCAGAAGTTCAATTCAGAGCAACATCTGTTTGCATGGCCACTCAAACAACTAGGGCCAAGCACAAGACCAACCAATTGGCTCAGGTACTTACTGCTCTTAATCTTTCAGAAAAAAAAAAAAAAAAAACCTGCAACAGTGAAATCTTGACACATGACCCAGCTCTCCTCCACATTTTATCAATCACTGGAAAGACAAACTTACCTGGGAGGGCAAAAGTACTCCTCCAGGAACTCCTCGATTTTATTTGTGTCAGTTTTCACCTCTGTCCCAAACAAAAGGAATGGGGGTAGAGTTCCTGGTGCCAAGTCATTCAAAATTAAAGGCTTCCTACAAAAAGAAAAAAAAAAAAAGAACTAAATAAAATGCTTGCAATACTACAAACAACCCTGTCAGAAAGTGAATTTTGTACAGCAAAGGAGAGAACCAAAATCATATAGGCATCTTACAATACAGCCAAACAGGTAGAGTAAAATACTGGAATACTTTGCCAAGACGGACTACACCTCTGCTACCTTAGTCTTCAACACTCTGCTGATAAATGCACAAGCTGGACATTACTGTCTTGGTTAAAGGCCAAGTTTAAGGAGATACAAGACAAAGCCCTGAAAAATACAATGCTAGATCTGAAACAATCTCCCTTTCCTTTTACGAAGATATTCCAACGGATGCAACATAGCTTCACAGCCGGATAAATGATCTAAGCAGCATGATGACTTCCTCTCCTGATGAAACTCAAAGTCCCCATTTCAGACTTTGCAAGAAAATGGTATTTTATCCGGATTATAAAAAAGTGTAAACTTTTTAAGCATAACCTCAAAACAACTTTTTATTAATTTTAAAACAAATATTGTACAAAAGTAAAGATAAATAGAACAAAATATAACTATTTACAGATGTCCACGACAAAATTAAACATAGAAAACAATCATTAAAATGTATCAAGTAAATAACTTAATTTTGACTAAAATCTAAACTGGCGAGAAATATTCAAAGTTCTCATTTTGGAAATTGACAATTCTTTTTTACAGAATTTTTTTATTTGCTAAATGAATGAATTCAGTAATAGAGTAGTTTTACATTTCCAATTCTTTGACTATTTTTCTTCCTACAGCTAAAATGGACCAGAGGAGAGGCACTTGCACCCTAGGAACAGAATCCAGAACTGGAGCATTAAATACGATAAAGGAGTTAGAAATCATATCATCTGTCCACAAAGTTTTGACAAAACTTCTAAATTCAACCCAAAAAGCAGTTATTATTTTACAATCTAATATTATATGAAACCAATCTGTCTCTTCAAAATTCTCATTTAATGCATGGTAAAATTAATTCTGAAATGAAAAATTGTTCTAAAGTGAGAATCAACATGTCTTAAGTTTAACACAATGTCTGCTGACCATTACACGCAGGTCCAAAAACCTTATACAACTAAATATACCATTCTTCTTTTAGAGATGGTCTGTTTAGTCACTATACAATTCTACTACTGGCTGAGTAATCAGCTGATGACATTAAAATGTCAGCCCAGAACTGGTGAGTTGCAGCTTGGCAGCTGGCATTTGCCAAAGAAAATTATTGCCGGCTCCATTTCTATTACACTATTGGCCATAATTCACTTTCTGATTTTTTCCTCTCTCAAAGGTTGTGAGACTGAGGATGTGATTGGGGGGCTCCCTGCTTTCTGTTGCGTCTCAACAGGCTAGTTACCTGGATTTTGTAGAACCTATTTTAGCATATTTGTGACATGTCATTATGAATGATGAAACATTTTTGCAGTTGGCATGTTTTGTCTACCAGTGTCACTATCAGAATTTTGTCTTTTAGGACAAATGTCTAAAAAAAGGCTTCCACTTTCTGAAACTCAAAACATTCTTCACATCCCTCCCATAAGAATGCCAAAACATCTACACTAATGCAGTCATGTTGTTTGTCTTTCGGCTTTTCCCGGTTAGGGGTCGCCACAGCAGAACTCCAGTCTGCTAATGATTGGCGGTTGTTTATTATGGTGTTGAGTTGCCAGCCCGACACCCATTCAACACGTCTTTCGAACGCCCACTCAACCGCGGGGAGGACATGCAGACTCCACAGAAGGCACTCCCACCCCAAGCCAAGAATCGAATGGGAGAACCTCTTGCTGTGAGGCAACAACGTTACCGCTGCACCACAGCGGAATCACTAATGCAGACATGTATGCTCATCATTTTTTCATGCTTTTACCGAATGATTAAATTCTTGTAAAGCAGGAATAATGAGGCAATGATGTAAATTGTGTCCATGCTCACAAAAAATATAGTTCTACACAAAGTACAGTTTTGTACCTACCATAAATGTAGATGTCCGAACTGGATAGCATCTGCAGTCATAACAACTGGGTTGTCCTGTCGTCAGGCAGCCCTTCAGTCGGCCGGATTCCAAAGTCCGGGTCCGGTTTCGGCTGATGTCGCACTTCACCCGACGTCATCTCTGTTGGTCTTCGGGTATAAAGGCATCAGCCGACGCCATTTTCCTCAGTGTTTCTTGCCCCAGATGCCAGTTGCCCTCTTGGAAGGCTAAAATTTGGATAAATGCCAATGTTTCCAAAAAGGTAGAAGGCAAACACAAAAAATAAGCATGTATGTACATATATACAAACAAATACACCATAAGAGACTCCCCCCACCAGCTAGCTATTAGGAGGGTAAACACCCTAGGAGTACCACAGAGGGGAAGGAGGGAGGGTAATCCTGACTGCAGATGCTATCCAGTTCGGACATCTACATTTATGGTAGGTACAAAACTGTACTATGTCCTTCATGGATGCATCTGCAGTCATAACAACTGGGTAGAATACCATAGCCAACTAGGGAGGAGGAAAAACTAGATTATGGTGTGGTTAGGATCCCTTGCAGTACAGCAGTGGCAAACCCTGCTCGGGATCTAGAATAGAGAGGTAAATTATAATGCTTGGCAAATGTATGCACGGAGGTCCAAGTAGCCGCCTCAATAATGTCTTTGGTTGCCACTCCTCGTAAGAAGGCTGTGGTAGTGGCTGTTGCCCTTGTAGAATGAGGCCTTATGTTCTGTGGAATTGGTTTTCCATGGAAGGAGTAACAGAATCGTATGCAATTTCCTATCCATTTGGAGATTGTCTGTTTGGAAATAGCTTTTCCTTCTCTTCCTGTTGCATAGGCTACAAAAAGCTGGTCAGTTTTTCTGCTACTTTTTGTTCTGTCCAGGTAGTAGCATAGCTGTCTATGTACATCCAAGGTGTGTAGTATTCTTTCCCTCTGTTTTGTGGGTTGGGAAAGAAGGCAGGTAGGTGGATTGCCTGGTTTAAGGACACTCTGGATACCACCTTAGGCATAAATGTAGGATTAGTCCTCATGGACACTCTATCTTGGTGGAAGATTAGGAAGGGCTGTACTGCCATTAGGGCCTGAAGTTCAGAAACCCTCCTTGCTGAGGTTATTGCCAGAAGGAAAGCAGTTTTCCACGATAGATGCTGTAGGTCTGCTGTTGCTGCTGGTTCAAAAGGTGCGAGTGTCAACTTTTCTAGCACAAAGTTCAAATCCCAAGCTGGCAATGGTGGTTTCCTTGGAGGTTTTACATTCTTGATTCCTCTGAGGAACTGCCTGAGTAAAGGATGTGAAAAGACAGGTGGATCAAAACTGTATTCTGCTGATATAGCTGATGCATGTATCTTGATGGAGGAATAGGACAGGCCTGTATGTAGAAGCTCTGCCAAATACTCCAGAATGTTAGCCATGTCTATATTTGACACATCTTTTCCTCTTTCAGTACTCCAAATGACAAACCTTTTCCATTTTCCTGCATAATTCCTTCTTGTTGAAGGTCTGCGGGCTTCTAGGATAATGTCTTTAACCCTTTGGGAAAGTTCTGGATTAGTTGCTGCTATGTGATGTTCCATGCAGTCAGTTGCAACGTTTTTAGGTTCGGATGCATGATGCTGTAGTTGTTCTGAGTTATCAAAGGCATCAGGGGTATTGACCACATGTTGTCCCGAGACATGCTCCTCAGCAATGAGTACCAGTGTTGTCTTGGCCAGTTTGGAGCTATCAGGGTTATCCTTGGATGTTCCTCCTTGATTTTTAGTAATACCTTGTGTATCAAGGGAAGAGGAGGGAATGCATATGCTGTTAGGCCTTTCCAGCTGAAGGAGAGCGAATCCACTTTCCATGCCAGTGGGTGGAATGTCCTTGTGCAGAATTTTTTGAGCTGGTGATTGAAGGGGGAAGCGAATAGGTCTATCTGAGGCATTCCCCATTTCTTTGAGATGGTATTGAAGATGTCCGGATGTAGCATCCATTCGTGGGCATCCGATGTGGTTCTGCTTAATATGTCTGCTAGAGTATTCTCCTTTCCTGGTACAAACATTGCCTGTAACTGGATGTTGTAGCTGAGTGCCAGGTTCCAAAGCTCCAAAGTCATTCTGCATAGGGGGTATGAATGAGTGCCTCCCTGTTTGTTGATGTACCACATGACTGTGGTGTTGTCTGTCCTTATCATCAAATGGCCTTCTTTGAGAAATGGTCTGAAATTTTGGATTGCCAGTTTTACTGCCAGCATCTCTTTTAGGTTGATGTGCAGGTGAAGTTGATCCTGGGTCCACAAACCTTGCACGCATTTGTCCAGCATGTGAGCCCCCCATCCTAGGTCTGAGGCGTCTGTTGTGATGGTCTGATTTGCTTGACAGCTGCGAAAGGGTAGTCCCGGGTTTGACTGGCATGCTTGAGCCCACCATAGGAACTCTTGTTGTAAGCATGGAATTAGTGGAATTTCTGCTTCTAGGCTGTTCCTGTGTTGAGACCATAAATTCTTTAGGTACCACTGTAGTTTTCTCATATGTAGTCTGGCATGAGGAACCAAGATTATGCATGATGCCATGAAGCCCAAGGCCTGCAGTACCTTTCTTGCTGTTAACTTGTTCTGTTTTGTTAGAGCCAAGAAGTAAAGAGGGAGTTCTTTTTGTTTTTCTGCAGTTAGGAATGCCATTTGTCTTACTGTGTCCAATTCTGCGCCCAAGAATGTCCTTGTTTGGGATGGTATCAGCCTTGACTTTTGTAAATTGACTGTGTATCCCAGTGCTTGTAGCAAGTAAATGACCCTTTGTAAATCTGTTGTCAGCTTGCTTTTGTTGTCCCCTTGTAGCAGGCAGTCGTCCAGGTATGGGTAAATTTGGATTCCTGTAGTCTGCAGTGGGCGATTACTGATGCCAGGCATTTTGTGAATACTCTGGGCAGTAGATAAGCCAAAGGGCAATGCTGAGAATTGATAATGCTCTGATCCTGCAAGAAATCTGAGGTATCTTCTGCAGATTGGTCGAATGGGGACGTGCAGGTATGCCTCCTTGAGATCTAGAGTTACCAGCCAACACTCCTTGCCCAGCATGGGAAGAAGTTGCTGTAGGGTCAGCATTTTGAATTTTGGGACAATGATGTATGTATTTAAGGTGGACAGGTCGAGAATAGGTCTCCAACTTTTTTCCTTTCTTGGAACTAGGAATAGTCTGGAGTAGAATCCTTTTCCTTGTTCTGTAATTGGCACTCTTTCCACAGCTCTCATCTTTTCTAATTGCATTATCTGTTGTAGAGCTTCTGTTTTTTGATTTGGAGGTAGGTTTGGTATTCCTCTTTTGACTGGTAAAGTGTGGAAGTGGAACCAGTAACCTTGATCTATGGTTTGCAAAATCCACTTGTCTTTTGTGATGTAGTGCCAGTTCTTCGAAAATAAGGTTAATTTGCCGCCTAATGGAGCTGCTATTTGTTCCCTGGTAGGCGGATTTAGAGTTAAGTCACTGTGATTGTGTTGTTGTAGTGGCAGTGGTTGTGTCTGTGCCTCTTATTACCTTGCCACTGTCTTCCTCTGTAGGCACCTCCTCTGGATTGGTTTCTGCCTCTGGGACGTCTATTCCTGCCCCTTTGGGATCTTGTGGAGTCAGGAAAGGACCAATTTTTGGCAGGCCAGTTCCTGCTAAACCTTGGGGGCTGAACCTGCAAGAAATCTTTAACTGTTTGAACAGATTTTGCCTTTTCTTCCATTTTCTTCATTACCTGCTGGGCAGGTGTACCAAACAAGCTGGTCTTATCCATGGGAGCATCTAATAACTTAGCTTTAACATGATCCGGTAAGACTTGTTCCTTTAGCCATGCATGTCTTCTTATCACTGTGCCAGTCATGGCTGACCTAAATGAAGCCTCCAGTGCATCACAGCCACATTTTAAGGAATGGTTACTAACCTGTTGTATGTTATTTACCATTTCTAATACATATTTCTTATCGACAGAGTCATCAGAGGTAGCTTTTTAGTTAACTGATCAAGCATAAACTCTTGGTATTGTATCATGTGAAACTGACAGTTTAAAGCTCTAGCTGAGAGAGTAGCTGAGGTGTAGACTTTTTTGCCCCATCTGTCTAAAGACCTGGCTTCCCTTTCAGAAGGAATAGGGTTTTTTGCTGTGGTCGAGGCTACTGCCCTAGGTCCCTGGGATATAGTTTCTGGGTCTGCAAGAGGGGCCTTGTAAAGGTGATGATGAGTGTCTGGTACCCTGTAGAATCTATCTGGTTTGGCAGGGGCTGGAGGTAAAGAGTCTGGTGCAGAGCAGACATCATTAAAGGCATAGTCCACCACAGAAAGAACAGGAGGTATAGCTAAGGGCCTGTGCTGCGGAAGATGCAGAAAAGTCCTAAGTCTTTTTCTGGAATCTGAGAAATCCTGCTGCTGCCATTGGAATTGCTCTCGCATGGCATGTAAGGTTTCCCCAAAGGAGAATTCTTCTGGTGGGGAAGCAGCTGGAATGGATTCTTCAGCATCTGAGTCTTCATAATTGGAGAAAGGAGCCTCTGGCTGGTCTGTTATGTCTGAGTCATCGGCTGAATCATCAGAGGACACAGGCTCGGGGGGCTCTGCCCTAGGTCTCTTCTCTGGGGGCTGAGAGGCCCTGTCTGGGTGAGATTGAGATCCCCTAATCAATGATATTAAATCTTCTGCCAGAGTAAGCATTTGTGAACTAGATGTGGGCCTGGTTGTAGGGGGTTTGACAGGCACTGCTTTAGTAGATTTGGCTGCTTTAGCCCTGGCAAAGGCCTTAATGGACATGGCTGCTGGAGGCCTAGCAGCACCACGTGCTGGGGTAGAGACATCCAAGGGAATGGTGTCTGATAAGTCAGTAGCAACCACCGTAGTGGATAAAATTTCTGAGGCCGATTCAAGTGAAGTAGCAGGAGCCTCAGTGGTAGTCATAGATTCAGCTGTACTTTGATCAGTTTTCTCGGTTTCGCCGAAACAGAGACACTCGCGGTTTGCTTAACCATGGTTTCGGCCGAAACCGCGGACCGCGAGTGTCGGTCTTTTTCTTTGCGTTTTTTAGCGATTTGGGAAGTCGGAGGATCCGACGGCATAATATACGCAAAATCTGAGCCGAAAAACTGTTCAGCAAACTCCGACCGACGCCTAAGCGTACGTCGGTTGAAAGAAGCACAGGCCGAACAGGCTGCTACGTAGTGGGCTGGGCCTAAACAAGGCAAACAGTAAGAGTGGAAATCTTTATGAGGTATTTGTTTCCCACAAGTTAAACAATTATTTACTTTTTCTGACATCGGCTGAGGCAAGAAAGAGTCCCCAACGGGGTACTTAGCTTTAGAAGTCTTCGAAGTAGTATTCGGTAGTAGTAATCTCTGGAT